>NC_142500.1:4077053-4262053 GCF_965113065.1 Corylus avellana | reverse complement strand
TACCATGGCCATAGTCTCCGCTGCGGCGGCATCCATCATACCTTCACTTACTTTACATTGGCCGGCCATAAAAGCTCCCTCATGGTCACGAACCACTACCCCCATGCCAATACGTCCACTTTTACGATTGAGTGCTGCGTCCCAATTCACTTTCAGGCGACCCCTCGGAGGTGTCTTCCACCTGACTTCCGCACTGGCCCTCTGACTCTGCTGCTCATTACTGTCTCCTTCTATAGCTTGCTCATATTCCAAAACTGCCTTTGTAGCCCTCCTGATCAATGTATTTGGGTGATCAAACTGTCCCCCATGGATCAGCTCATTTCTTCGAAACCAGATTTGTCGTGAGATGAATAAAATAGTTGTTTTTATTCTTCAGTTTGGTAAAACAATTATTTTATTCATCTCTTATCTATTCTCATTAATAACTATTCAATTTCCTAAACAACTATTTCATTATCTCTTATCTATTCCCATTAATAATTATTCAATTTCCTAATAGAATACACATTCTGCAAACCAAATAAGGCCTAATTAATATGACAATGTCTTTAAATCAAACATTGTTAGTCGCTTAAAAAAAAAAAAAAAAGGCGCGGCATTAGTTCGAGCAAATAAGATGGCATCAAAATCAAAGGCAAGGTCTTTAATAGGTCGAGCTCCGAGTCCAATCAATAGTAATTTTTAGAGAATTTAAGTTTGACGCACCAAACGACCAACACGAGCATGGATGATAACACGTGAACACTGCTGCCTGAGTAATGGGACCTTACACCTTAGCAACAGCCCAAGTAGCAATTCTTTGAAAGCAACAATTAACAAATTTATTACAAGCTTGATAGTTCAAAGGGGAGCTTTGATATAACGGCAGCAGAAATACGGCAAAATGAAAGAAAGCTGCTAGAGAAAGAAATATGATTTAATTAAAAGCTTCTCTATAAATTACAATTTGTCCACTTTTTAACCCACACCCCCAGCAGCAACTTCAATCAAAACTGTCCCACGAACAGTAGAACAGATTCTGATGCACTTCCCTTCGGTCTACCTGAAGCATACAACACAAGCAGTTAAGACATTAAGTTTGCAATATCAATAAGGAAATTAATTGGCAGCAGCGGTACACAAAACTAAAGCAATGCTTTTGAAACTAACCTTGAGACAAAGACAATCAAACAGATCCCACTAGTTATGCAATCATTGTTGATCTGGGGTTGTCCTCCGCCGCAACCGGCGCCTCCAAGGACCTGAGCCACCATCTGAAGAGTCATTGTCCTCATCTCTGGAAGAAGATCCAGTTTCACCATCATAGCTCTCCCCCCAAAGTCGGGTGGATCTCCTTCTAATGCTCAGCTGTGCTCTAGTTCTCGAGCTACCAGACCAGCTGCCACTTCTTGGACTAGATCCTGGTCGAAAAACTCTAATGAGAAAGAATACAGTCAGCCAACCCCCATCGTCAATGGGTAAAATGTTGTCGTCACCCCTGTCCTCTCCAAATGAAGATTGGAGTGTGCTAAGTAAGTCTCCAAGGTCCCTCTGTCGCTCCAACCTCCTCCAATTACGCTGTCGCTCTGGGTCAGCCTCTGACGGGCGCACAAGGGGATGCTCAAGCCTAGCATGCTTCCTGAGATCCGTATAGGTGCCGCTGAAACTACATGTCTCACAGGAGCAGCTTCTTGATTTTGCATTCATGAAATGACGAGCAGGCTCCACAACAATCCAATCTTTGATCTGTCCACGGCAGAGGGGGCAGAACAACTTCTGCTGCTCCTGATTCTCACAAGACCCGGGGAGCAAAGTGGGGTGCGCTTCCTCACTTATTTCTTCTTGCACCTCAGTAACTGTTGATTCTGAAGTCTCATTAGAAGACAAGCGTGTGGTTGAAAGTTGAGTGTCATCTTGGCCTGGCGTTGTTGATGAAGCTTCTGCAATTGACTTTCGGAACTGGTCAAGACAATTTGAGTGGCGATAACTTGTGTCACACATGTATGGGCGGCATCCCTTTTCATGAGATGAACAGATTAGTAGAACTGCATTGTGAGGATGTTCCATGCAGACAGGGCACCTAGCTTCTTCCCATTCGTTTAAATTTTCCTTGGTTTCTAATGGAATTTTCGGTGAGGATCGTCTTGCACGACTAGAGCTGCATGAAAATGGAGATGGCCAGTACCTATCATGAGAAACAGAACGATCCCTTCTCTCCTTTGGCATGTTGAAAGCTATCAAAAGAACCAACTAGAATTATGACACCTCCCAAAAAACAGCAGACTGATTGAAAACTATAAAAATGACATCAAAATAATTAACTATACTACTTGGAATGAAAAATGTTTAGTGCTGTGCAGGCATAGGTAAAAGTACCAAATAAACATAACTCACCCTAAATAACACATAATACAAACAACTTTACACATAAGTACATGACAAGTTTGCAAAATTGCACAGGTCCAAGAAATAGAAATAACCAGAAAAAGTATTAATAAGAACAAGAAAGTATATAAACCTCCCAGATATATCAGCAATATTTTGATATGCATGCATTATCAGATACTACCACCCTCCCAGATATCATGCATTGATACAAAGAAACCATCGTTTATGCTTGCCTTAAAGAACATAGATCACAGGATGAGAGGCCATCACACTACAGTAGCGCAATGTAAATCCTTTGTGCAACAATTTGCCTTATGCAAGGAGAAGTGTGGTGAGCCGACTTGCATACTAGAAGTGCAGTTGCATAACTTAGTTACCCACATCCAATACAATCTGCTGTTGAAAAAGGAGTACAGCCATAAGCGTGGTGAGCCGACTTGCATTCTAGGAGTGCAGTTGCATAACTTAGTTACCCACATCCAATACAATCTGCTGTTGAAAAAGGAGTACAGCCATAATTTGCATTGCAACATAAACATATGACGGTAACTGAGTGCCATTGTTTCAAACAGTATGTTGGACTTAAATTTGCTCTTGATCAGTAGCATTTTCTGAATAATGAGTCACATGACCATTTACAGAAAATTCCATTCTCCAATTTCAATCTTCTATCTCAATTAATTCATTTCAACAACACAAGGTAGATAGAACAATAAAAGGTAAGCCTCAAAATAAGACTACTCAACTCAACAAGCTTTTATTTCCAACTTGAGATTGGCCAAGCAATTTTACTTTTTTAGCCATTTTAAGCTCTGTATAAATCCACATTCCTTGCTACATCATTGCCATCACCTGGATCCTCCTGGACCTTCTACCTCACTAAACCCACGGTAACCTCTTTGGGTTGTTGCAATACTGATATTTGGGAACTCTTGAGGTACTAAATATGATTCTTTTTTTCCAGTTCTATCTTCACTTGTAGCCAAATAACATCCTCTTGGAAAGCTTATCTGACTAAAATTCCATGGGCGAGAAACCTTCATAACTCATATATGAGCATAGTTTGCAAAGAAATATGTGACAATTAAAAGCACCCTTTCTATTTGCCAATAGATAGAACTACAATCCTGCACTTTGCAGCTCTCTAGAGAAGAGACGTACTAATGAGAGAGAGAGAAAGAGAGAGAGAACAAAACAAAGGTGGAAAAATCGCTCCCAAACATAAAGACGCTGTTTCTGCAAAATACGATATTCAGCATTTGCAGAAATCCGCAAACTTAACGAGTTCTTGCCTTGGGAGAGTAAATATTACCATGAATCTAAATTAATTCAACCCAAAACACATACACAATCTAAACATCTAAAAGTTTCATAATTTGAATAAAATACATCACTATTGGCATCAGAAACATATGCTCTCAGTTGCATAACCAGCAGAGCCGTAACCTGTTTCGAATAAAATCTTTACATTTTTTTGTTTAGCAAATGTTTGAAACTGTTTTTTTTTTTTTTTTTTTTTTGCATTTTAGCAAGCAGAGGAAGGACTCGGATGTATACATAATCTAAGATGCAGACCTTGCGAAACAGCTATTTCTGCTATTAATCAAAACCACCCAATCGTTCACAACAAATTGAAAAATATGGGGGAAAAACTATTATTAACAACAACAAAAAAAACCACCAAGCATTAAGCAAAGAATCCACTATCATTTCCACAAATTGAACCCATACAAAGCAAGCAAAACAAAATTCCCAACAAACTCATGTCCAAAAAACCATTCCCTCACTCTCTCAGCTGAACAACTAGTTCAAACCCCAAATTATTTTCAAAAAAATCCCCAAACCACGAAAACCTAATCGGTACAAAGTTGAAAAAAAAAAAATTGAATCAAACTACACCACCCACCCCACACACACACACACACACCAAAAAAAAAGAAGAGCCTCGATCCGTACAAACAACCAGCCCCAAGATGCACAACAAGGGCTCGCAGATCCGACTACAATAGTACCCCCGAAAGGATCAAAAATCAGAGATCGTAAAGGGGATTTACCAGAAGTCAGAGAAGCCGATTGAAGAATTAAATCTTCTCGGATTCTCTAGAAACAAACACTTCCTGATCCGATTCGATTCGATTCGGTGACGAACCCTAAGAAAGAGAGGAGGGGAGGGGGTGGGGGGATGACAAACGCTAATTACGGCCAACGTATATAAAGGTCTGAGCTGACGTGGAGGAAATGGGTTCGCTAATATTTGTTTTGAAGTTTGAACGATTATTATTTCAAGTCGGCGCCGTTTTGTTATATTTGAAGGGTGTGTATGACCGTGAGATATGCTTGGATTGGAGCGTGGTGATGACGCTCCCCGGATTATGTTTGTATTTAGCTGTTGTGGGTCCCTATATTTTCTCCAACTCCTACTTTTTCAAAAATCAACAAATTCCTGGACGTTATAATTGATTTGCAATAAAATTTCCCAAACATTCATTCAACAAATTCCTGAGGTTAATTAATTGGTGTGTAATATAATTTCTCAAACATTCTTGACTTGAGGAAATTACTGAGATTTTAAGGGTTTGACCATAGTTTCAACAACATATAAGAATACTTCAAAAAAAAAAAGAAAAAGAAAAAAGAAATGGAAATCAATTCCATAACAAGACACTTGAAAAGATTGGATAAAGAAATGGATCGTCTTATTGCACATAATGTCTTTCCTTGATAGTTGCCTTAGTTGTACAAAGATGTTCTGCTAATGCTCTAACCATGTGTATTAAAAGGAAAAATAAGGGGTGAAGAACTGCCCCATTGCCACCCTCCACCCCTTCATAGCGGAGCATTTATCAATGATAGTAGCCTTGTGAGGGTGGGCTGCCTAGGGACAGGTTAAGGCAAGGCCCGCTAAGCTTGCTTCTCATAAGATCGGGGAAGCAAAATGTGATTCCATCCCTATCGAGCGAGGGCAATGGGTGTGGCTCCAACCCGCCGCGCCTTTGTGGGGGTGACTCTCCACTCCCGGATTTCATTCTCGCATACCTTTGCAGGAATGGTTTTACCATCAAATAAGTTATTCTCGCACCTCTAAGAGGGTAGCTCCACTCCCAAAGACGTTGGTGGGAGTGGAGAGCCACCCCTACCGCCCCTTTTGTAGGCTTTCCCACCTTTTGCAAGGGTGGGGTGGCAATAAGGTAGAGTTCCATCCCTCGTTTTCTTTTTTCTTGTTTCTTTTTTTTTTTTTTTTCATTTTAATACACGTGGCAATGGCATGAATAAGTTGCTTATGTCATGGTAATGAGGACACATTGCTTATGTGTCATAGATGGGAACAATTTGTTTTAAAGACATTAAGGCCTTGTTTGGTTCGCAGATTATCTAATCCATTGAAAAATGATTAGCTACTACTGAAAATAAAAGAGTGGAATAAATTAACTATTCATATTCTTTTGTTTGGTTGTAACGCTGGAATAAACTAGCTAAACCTATTCTTTCGTTTGATACAATGCAATATGTTGGTGAATGGAATCGTATTGTGAACGTATTTCGTAAAATACCCTTATAATACAAATACAATTTATATTATTGACTTTTTTTTAAAAAAAAAAAAAAAAAACATAAGCAACTATACAAAATCAAACTCAATCTTGAATTCTAATGTCAATCAAACTCAATCAAGAAAAATAAACGGTACAGAAATTTTTTAAAAAAAAAACAGTGAGACAGATAAACAAAATCAAAGAGAAACGTTATAGAGAATCAAAAGAAATCAAAGAAAAAAAAAAAAAAACTGAGAAACGGTACAGAAAAAGAGGTGGAGTCTGTGGAGAAACAAAATCAAGAAAAATAAACGGTATATATATATATATATATATATATATATATATATATATAAGAGACGGAGAAACAGAATCAAATAAACGTTGCAGAGAATCAAAAGAAATAATTAAAAAATAAAAAAAGAATAAAAAAATTTAAAAATAAAATATAAAAAAAAAAAAGAGAAGAAAAAAAAAATCCAAGAAGCAGAAAGAAAACAAAATAACCAAGAAAAGAGAGATCGGAGAGAAGAGAAGGGGAGAGAGATACCTTGCGCAGAAAAGAGAGATTGCTGCAGTTTGCATTGAGAGAGTTGCTTTGAGAGATAGAGATGGTGAGAGCCTTGTGGGTGTGAGAATGGTAGGTTTTTTTTGGCAATTTTACACGTTAATTTTGTGAGAATGGTAGGTTTTTTTTGGCAATTTTACACGTTAATTTTGATCCCACAGTAATGAATTAGCTAAGCCATTACTGTGTGTATGAGATTAGTAGTCTCATGAGAATAGACTATTCCCAAGAATAGAGAGTTACCAAACAAATGACTAATTATATCTAATGTTACCTAGTCCAATCCAAGGGTCTAATTCGCGAACCAAACGGGCCTAAAAGCCTTGACAAAAAAGATTAAAAGCTTCTTCAAGGTGATGAGAGTCTGCCTATATAT
This sequence comes from Corylus avellana, assembly GCF_965113065.1. Classification (NCBI taxonomy): domain Eukaryota; kingdom Viridiplantae; phylum Streptophyta; class Magnoliopsida; order Fagales; family Betulaceae; genus Corylus; species Corylus avellana. Next base: position 4,255,209 of record NC_142500.1, on the reverse strand, counting down.
ACACTGCTATATTACATAGGTGACTGCAAAAAAAAAAAAAATAGCACCTGGCTTGAGCTACCCCCAACCAAGGGGTCTCATCAGATCAACATGACTTGGGACGGCAACATTTAACCAAGTCTCAGCATGCCCTGTTCCTGATGCTCCTAGAATATTTACAGAGACGCTCAACCTCATTGTTTTCACTTGATGTTTAGGGTGGCCGACATGGTGCGTAGCTCCTTTGCAATCTCTGAGAAGGCTGGTCTGGAGTCGGGATCAGATGACCAGCACCTCTCCATCAATGATCTCCATGTTGGGTCGCACCAGCTTGGAATTTCAAGTCGCAGGTTGCCTTTAATTATACCAGCTGAAATTTAGCAACCAAATTTTCATCATTGTTTAATTAAAATGGAAGATAAGCAGTATATATATATATATAAAAACATGCACTTTGGATCAAATGTTGTAATTCTATATACATTCAAACAAAACATGTGCTGTAGTACCCAATCCTCAGTCAATGTATCATTAAGATGCAGAGTCATGGGATATATCCACTTTATATCAATATTTTCAAATTAAACCGCACCTATTATTTCTTTTGATCGCAAATTAACATAGGGTTCCTCCCCAGTCAAGAGTTCCCACATTACTATTCCAAACGAGTAGACATCAACCTACAAGAGTTGAAAACACATTTCACAACCAAAGTGATTGGCAACAGATATAAAATTAAACATATTTTGACAATCTAAAATGAGCATTCTTACCTTTTCAGTAACCATGTCCTTACTATTCAAGAGTTCTGGAGCCATCCATGGTATGGTTCCTCTTATTCCACCAGAGACAAGCGTCTTCTGTTTAATTTTCGATAAACCCAGATCACCAATCTGAAAGAATGATGGTAAAATTTTCAAACTTGTTCAATTGAAAAGAATAAAAAATTGTGAAAAGAAGACATTGATGAGACCAACTATAGACTGTTTTTGTAACAAAAAAGAAAGGCAGACCAGATAAGAGATTCTAATAAAAAACAGCAAGATTCTTGTCAAGTAGATTACCTTGCACACTGGTCGATGAGGGTCTCTCATGTTCACAAGTAAGTTGTGTGATTTCAAATCAAAGTGGACAATGTTCTTCCCATGTAGATATTCCATGCCAAAGGCTGCATCCATTGCTATAATAATCCTCTTCCTACGATCAATCGTCCTGCTAGTTCAGAAATGGAAAACTTTAGAGAAAACTCGTTCCTATAATAGTATCCAACAATTGCCAGTCCAGAAGACTGATAGGAAAAAAATGATGAACTGAGATGAAGCAGGAACACGATCAGAGGATGCACCACAATTTCTTGGAATAAAACTATATAAGCAAGCCTTAGATGAACTACCAACACTGTGAAAATATTGCTGAAGATATCTACTTTTCCAGCGAATTATCATGTATCACCATATAAACCAAATCTAGGATTCTCAACATTCTGGAATAATTTTACATCTTATGTCGGTCCAAAGACTCGCACAAAATTATAATCCATGAATGTCCATTTTCAGATACACAGATATAGAAGACAATGTCAGTTTAACATCCATTTAATGTGGAACACATAAAAGGAAGAAGTAGCAAGAGTGTCCTACATTGATATGTGAAAACAAACCATCAAACACCTTTTTGAACTAAAAAGTCAAATTGAATGTTTTGTAGAATATATTATAAAAACAAGATAAGGTGCCATACCGATCCTTTGTTCTCAACACTTGTTTCAGGGAGCCATTGACCATGTACTCTGTTACTGCTGCCAAATTTGTCACAGGTCCATCCGTAACTACACCATAAAATGCCACAATATTTGGGTGGTTAAGCTCACCTAGTACGTGGGCTTCCTTCCAAAAGTCTGTGACCTGCAAGGGAGTAGATAGAAACATTGAAGTTTAGATAATATGCAGGAATTCATTCCTCAACTATAGTTTGATAATAACCTAGAGGCATTTTCCTCTTCCAACTCTAGCTCTTTCTTCCCCGACAAGCATCAGCTTTCAGATTTCACTATCACCATCATATGCACATCAGTTTCTTCTCTTTAGATTTTTTAACAGATTTCAAGAGAGGGACCACCAAATTTATGTTAACTACTGAGGAAAGAAAAACAAGGAATACGAGTTGAAAGCTTCAAGATTAAGAGGGCAGTACATGGATGTGACATGTCCAAATCAACAGCTCAAAAACAAAATCGTCTCAAAGATCAAACCACTCAGGTGAAACTGATATTTGTCTTGTATGGATTACAATAAACAAGTGACTTCATGCTGAGCCCAAGTACTTAACCAAACCAAATTAGATAAGTATTTCATTCGAGAAATGAATCAGATAACAGAATAAATTCAACATAGGAAATGTGGGGTGAAAATATGAGTAACTACCAATCGGTCCTCCCCCAATGAGTCTCCAGTGAAGCAACTTGGCTTGATCCTTTTAATGGCAACATCAGATCCCTTCCATTTTCCATAGTAAACAGTTCCATACATGCCCGAACCAATCTCCTTTATATATTCAAGGTCAGTATTTTTGATAGTCTGCATAACAAAGCAGAAGGAAGCATTTTTGTGTCATATTTAATTCAACCTCTACCAAGTTAAAAGACATAAACATGTATATGTTTGACAGATTACCTGCAGCTCTCTAGTGGATAGATGAGTGTAACATGCAGCCAGGTTGATAGGGATTCCACCAATTATCTAAGAAACTAGAAAATCATTAGTAGGTCAAAGGCATTATTAGCCAATGAAGCTAGCTAGCACATATTTGTTCTTCATCTTTCTAAAATCTTCCAGTAAAAAGGAACAAAATGAGTCTTAGTTAATACCGTGTCATCAATGCTTAAACCAGATGGGGGGTCTTGTTGAATCTCTTTTTCATTGACATGATCTTTTTCATCGGCAACATTGCTGGTTGCAGGGGAAGAAAGCATAGGCGTTCCTACTTCTTTGGATGAAGATAATGAAAGGTTATGCAAGGAAAAATCCACCGAAGTTGAAACTCCACCCTGTAAGTCATCAGCGCCATTACTGCCTGCTTCCTCATCTGACAGCTCACTATTGCATCCCAATTCTGTTTTTGAGATGGTAATTTCCTTCTGGAGCTGCAAATTTACGGGTACATAAAAATTCCCATGTAGGGCCTGATATGGAATTTTGCTAGAATTGGGATGACAAACTCTCATACACTGGCCCTGCTTTGAAATGTTCGAATTTGGCCGGAGCCCATGACAGAATTTCCCCACCAGAACCCTTTCGCCCAATCTAAAAGTCCGATGGCTCCCTATCTCAACTGGGTTGTTCCGATAGTTAAGTGCATGGTAGGAGATAATCTGCTGATTTCTGGCATCATTTACACCAACTCTATGGCTGCGGATGCCACAATATAAGCCACCCCAAACCCCTTCACCATGCGAATATCTCTGCGGATGATCATTATAGGAATGAAAATTTCCATCACATGGCATAATGTTCTCCCTGTTCAATCTAACACAACAAGCAGATTGTTTCGCCAAAAACTGTTGCTTCAACACAAATTTCCTAAGCGAATCATCCCCATATTTTACACCCTTCACACAAGCAACACTATTTTTGGTACAAAAAGGGTAATTTTCCACACAATTCACAACCAAATTACCACCCATTTGAACAAAGGCATTGACATTATCGCTGGCGGCACAAACGAAGAGCCAGAGCCTGGCGTGCTTACCGAAAAGCTCGAGCTCGTCGTACTCGTCGATCATGCAGCGAACGTCGTCGTCGGAGGCGACGGAGACGAGGAGAGTAGAGTAGCCCTCGGACGCGCGGTGGGAAAGCTGGTATTTGAGAGAGAAGGAAGGAGGGCGCGTGGCGGGGAAAAGATCCGAAATCTTGGACCGGAGCTTGGATAGCCCGATGGACCGGTCGACGGAGATGATTCGGGCCTCTCCGCCCACGTACTTCAGCTCTCCCGAGGGAGGTATTGGCCGGAACGAACCGTTGAAGCTGCACACAAGCTTCACCTTCTCGGAGGCCCGGCCACTGCCACCGCTTGGCCTCCTCCGCCGATACAGAGCACATGGTTCTTTCATGATGCACATGATACACTCTCAGAGAGCGTCTGATATATATATAGATGAGGAGGGAGTTTATAGTTGAGTGGGAGACTGGCGGGGTTGGGAATTTGGGCTTCATGTTTCGTGCAAATTGCGAATTTGCCATCCGCCTCGTGTGTTTTTCATTTCTGATTGGAGAGAGATACACCAGGCTGCCATTGGAGTTTGTTGTAATTGCAATACTGCCATCCTCTGCGGTGGGCATCCTGATTTGATTTCAGTTGGGATTCCAGTTGACGCGGGATTCTTGTGATTTGTGTCCTTCTTCCGGAGGGAACCTCTTTCGTTGGCGAGACTTGGTTAGGATTATATTTTTTAATAATAAATATTACCACGTCACTAAATTGTAAATTTTAAAATGCTATAAAATATAGAGAAACGCTAAAATGCAATAAAAAGATTATTTTTTATTCATAAAAGTCTTAAGTGGTAAAAGTTCACAGGCCCCAATCATGAAATTTTTTATTGGAGTACATTACAAATTTTTAAACATTGGAAGTCAAATTACAAATAGGATGAAACTTTGGAAGATTACAGTATAATTTTCACTATATGTAAATAATTAATAATGATTCACGTGTGTGGATATGTGTTTTAGGTCATGGGAGGCAAATTTATTTATTTATTTATTTTTATTTTTTATTGATAAAGGAGGCAATTTATTTACGTGTGAAACATTTTTCTACTGGAATTATCAAGTATAATTAAAATTGGCTAATTTCATTATTAATCTAATGTGTATATCTTATCAATATTTGAGGAAATGAGTTTCAATCTTCTAAATAGTCCGGTTCTCGTGGATTTTCATTTATTATTTAAAATTTGTGTATGGATTGAATTCCAATTAAGTTATATGTAGTCAGAGTTGAATTTTTTCTAGTTTTTTTCCTTTTCTTTTTTTGGTTTGAAAGATAAAGTCCTATCAATTAGAATAAAATTTTATGCTGTTCTTAGAGAAGTGTTAGAGAGCTAAACAAATAAATTCAAAAAAAAATTTAAACAGACGTAGTAAACCGTGAGTGATAAACAAGGGAGAGAGAATTGTATTTTTTTTTTTAATTTAAAAACCCTTACCACGTTAGTTTGAAACTTTTTTTAAGTTCATTTGTTTGGCTCTCTAGCACTTCTCTTGTTTTTAAAATTTTTGTGTGGTTTATGGCATTAGAAAAATAAATGAAAAATTGGATTCTATCCGTCTTAGTTTAAAATTTCATATATATCATCTTCTACTTTAAATTAACAAAACTAAAGAGGGATTAAAAAAAAAAAAAAAATCACTTCTCATTAGGTTATTTTTCTACTTTTTAATGATTCGTAAGACTATGTATTTGATACTTATGTGAATTGACATGATAACTATTAAAAAATTAAGGAATAAATTTAAAATTGGTTCATGTGGTTGGCTTAAATTACAAATCACTCCATGTTGTATAAAAAATAATTTATAGGTCCCTGTAGTTGCCCTAAATTACAAATCACTCCATGTGGTATAAAAAATAATTGATAAGTCTTCAGGGTAGGCTAAAATAACAGTTTACTTCCTAAAATCAATTTTTATTAAATAACTGAACAAAATCCGTTACTTTGTCACGTCATACTACTACAATAAATTAACCTAATCTTTTTTATCCCTAAAATTTTACTCAGTGCGTAACCCTCACTCATTTTCATCATTCTCACCATGATTTGTAATAATTTTTGCAAGAATTTGATGGTTACATTTTGTGAAGTGGCTGAGGAAGATGAAGATGAGGAAATATTATGCACGGGGTAAAATTTTGGGGATATAAGATATTAGGTTAATTTACTGTAACAGTATGACAAAGAGTGAGGGCTGATATGTAAATATGTAATCTTAGTTGACGTCGTAAAATGATGTGAAAAATCCTAATTGTGATTTTTGAAAGTCAGAAATTAATAATAACGCGTGTCGCGTTTTTATTGGGTGTGACGTGACAAAGTGACAGATTTTGTTAATTATTTAACGGAAATTGATTTCATGAAGTAAAATACTATTTGGACATACTTTTAGGACCTATAAATTCTTTTTTATACCACAATGATTGATTTGTAATTTAGGCCAACTATAGAGACTTATAAATTATTTTTTATACCATATGGAGTGATTTGTAATTTAGGCCAACCACAATGACCAATTTTACATTTATCCCAAAAATTAAATTTGTTTGTTAATTTTTTTTGTTTACTTTTTTTTTACCCATATCATGCCCTCATAATATATATATATGAACATTTGACAATTTGTATATATATATTCTGAACATTTGACAATTAGTATCCAAGGGTTACTACCACAAGGGTGATGGTCTTGCGGCATTCGTAGAAGGATAGAAATTTCTTCTAAACTAATTTCAATGAAATATCTTTTAACTTATTTAAAAAAGTGCCAAGTATTTATAAATATTTAAAACGCACATTAAATTCTTAAGGTCATTAATAGCAGTTTACTAACTTAGACTAACGTTTTAAATGTTTATAGACACTTGACACTATTTTAAATGGGTTGGAGGATATTTTCTCTGAATTGATTTGGAAGCAATTTATGTCCTTCGTGGAAAGTTATAGAGTCAAATGCCAAAATAGAAAGCATTTGAAATTATTTTTATACCATCGAGTTGAGTGTTGATGAAAAATGCTAAACATCCAAAATTTTTGTTCCAAAAGTTTGTTCTCAAATGCTGTGTCACCATCTCATGAGTTGGTGACACATTTTCTAAAATAATAAATCTCATGAGATGATGACCAATTATTTGAAAACCAACTTTTGAAAAGAAAATTTAAGATATGTAACATTTCTGGGTGTTGATAGTATTTCTTAGTGGGACTGGATCAGCTACGGTTCAACCGACTTGAGCCCAGTGCTACTACTAGCTATGATCACGTTCACTTCGAATAATCACTCTGGCTGCGGCCTTCTATTTTTTTGCTTTTTACAAAAGAAAGTAATTGAAGCACATTAGTTACCGAATACATATTATTCGAGGGTTGGGCATGGGGGCATTTGAGATATAATTGAAGCAGATAAGGGCATATTACATGTGAAACAGTGAAAGGTAAGAACCCCTCCTTTCCACCTCGTTAACATTCCACGAACCTGTAGTATTCCAACGAGATAACCTCCCTTTTGTCCTTTTATCCAATTGGGAAACCTCCGCAAACATATGCGACTACCATATTAAGTAATTAATTAATTAATTACTTTTTTTAAAAAAAAAAATTTAATTAATATGCTTTCTTACTTCAACTCAGCACGTGTCCTACCTAGTCATAAAATAGAAAATGAAAGTAGAGAAGAGAGAAGTTTGGGAAAATAAAAGGGAAAGTATCAACGATTAAGAAGAAAAGAGAAAAGAGAAAAGAGAAAAGATACAATATTCTCTTTCTTTTACAAATATGACCAAAAAATAAAAAAAAAATAAAAAAAAAATCAGATTCTTGAAATATGACGAAGAAATATGTTTTTGGCAATTTAAATGGTTCTTCTTGTTGAAAAAAAAAAAAAAAAATTCTGAAAATGAGGGATGTTGCTGTAAGAATTGCTTGAGATTCTGGGTAGGGAATGGGAATAATATTTTCCTTTGGTTGAATTGGTGGCATCCAGATGGCATATTGTTTGAGAAATATGGCTATAGGGTGATATATGATGCTAGGACCAAGCTCTCTACTGTTATTCATGGGAGGGAATGGAATTGGGCAGCAGCTAGATCCGAGGCTCTTGTAAATATACAAAGTACAATTTCTCTTGTGAAGTTTGGTGAGGTGGATAAGGTTGTAGCAGCTATTAATGAACTTGGTGGTGAAACCAAGCTAAAATTGGAAAGAATGATCATGACTTAACCTTGTTCAGCTTTTCAAGCATAGAAACTCCCACTGGTTACAGTTGTATGCCTAAGACAAAATTGCAGATTGGAGAAAAAATGCCCACATCATTCAAGGGATTGCTCAAGGGCTTATTTCCCTGCATAAGTACTCCAAAATAAAGGTCATTCATAGAGATTTGAAACCACCAATATATTACTGGACAATAACATGGATCCTAGGATCTCTGATTTGGCATACGTGGCAAACATGTTCGGGGAGAAACAAATATTGAGTAGACACGAATTGAATTGTCGGGACATACTAAGTAAGCAACTTGATCATTTTTTAAAATGTGAACTGGCTGATATATACTATATGAAATGTCAAATGAATTCCATCTGTGTATTAATAACATTCTGGTGAAAGATGGAAAAAGTGGTTATATGTCACTTGAACATGCCATGGATGGTCTTTTTTCTGCGAAATCCGATGTTCTTGGCTTTGGAGTAAAATGACATTGTAATAGACCAACAATGACAGGTGATGTATATGCTTGGGAGTGAAATGACAACCTTTCCAGATCCTAAACAGCCAGCCTTTTCTACCACTGCAAGCAAGAATGACAATGATATCTCAGAAAATCCAGGACCTTGTTCGATTGATGATGTAGCAATTTCAAATTTACACGGCCAATAACATTCTAGGAGACAAGGACTTTATTCATTAAACACACTTCTTGATTAAGCTCATCATTCAATATTTTCCTTCAGCAAACATCACTTAGTTCATCATTTGCAGTTTGCAGTATAATAAAAATTCATTGCATCATTACAGAATTTTATGAATTATATCATGGCCATGATCATTAACATGATATGAGATCAAAAACCACATTACGACCTAGAAGCCTGATTGAACCAATCCAAATTATGCCATGTTCTAGATTAAGTAGAAACTTGCCTGCTTGTATCACTTCCACATACATCATAGTCTATGTTAGATAAAATAATAAAAACTACTCTCTAGAAACATTACTAAATGTTAATATAGCCAAATTTGATAACATCGTGTAAATAGACCTAGGAATGGAATAGCTATTCCGTTATTTGGATGTGCCACCATTATTGGGAATAAGAAATAACTAGGAATAATTATTCCCTTAAAATGAGGAAGAGTGATTCCTCTTAAAAAAAGGTAGGGAATAGCTATTCTCCCAAGAATGGAATAGCTCGACCATCCATGGGGAATTTCACGAATACTTCTTTTTGGGTGCCCGGAAAAAAAAAAAAAAAAAAAATTTCTCTAATTCATAATCAGTAAATGACTAACAGAAGTCAAGAAGTTAAGCATTGTGATTGATGAAGGAAGTAGCTTAAATGCAATTGAACGTAACACTATATAAGGTCCACTACACAGAAAATACAACTCACTTGCAAAGTTCAATACCGCCTCTTAAGCAAGTCAATCGAAGCCCTTCCCTAGGCAATTAAGACAACGTTGTACCCTGAGATGCGAAAACATGAAAAAAAAAAAAAAAAACACATCATTATCGCATAATAGGAAAAACTCAAAAACCAAACTCTTTCTCAAAACATGGTTATTGAATCAATAGTCATAGAGGTTTTGTGCTCGAATATCATGCCTAGTAAGCGGTGTTCCAAAAAGCAGATTGGAGCTTTTAATTGTTTCAATTTGCCAGCCAAAACACAAACTTTTCGTTAAATACCACTCAATATACCACCCATTGTGCTTGTTTCCATAACTCTTCGTTTGGTTACTGAGAAAACTGTCGAACACAACCAAAGGGTTAAACATCCAAATTCATATAAAGGAACAGAAAGGAACCTGTTTTCCCAGTAACCAAACGGAGCACAAACGAATTGTAGACCAAGCACCTAAAATGAGCTCCAGAAATATTGAGAAATTACTAAAAGAATAAAAGAACAATCATAGAGCAACCTGTTTCCATCGCAAGTAGGGCAAAGGCAGGGGTTGATGGCAACTGGGTCGTACAAAGGCGACCAATATATGGTGGCATTTCCTTTGCACAGTTTGCACATAACAAACCCTTTCCCCCTGCAAAGCGCACAAGGCGGCGCCACCTTTCTCTGCACCAAAACCACACCAAAGAAAATCGGACTCCCAAAAGAGGAAACAAAAAAGTGATGGAGCCAAAGAGGGTTTGGCTTTTGAGTTTTACCCGTTTCGCTTCGTTGGTGAAACGAAGCACCCTGATGGTGGCAGAGGAAGCGAGATTCAAAGTAAGTAGCCCGCCAAGGATGAGAGCGGCACCAGTGCCCAACGTGCGCAGTTGCTTTGGTATCATCTTTCGTGTATCTTGAGTTTTGGTGCAGGCAACGTCTCAAACAGTTGGAGTGCGTGCGATAGAAAGCTTAGAGCAAAGGGCTCCGTAGGAAACTAATCTCAACGTGTGCCTTTCGCTTCCCGCGTGGCCGCGCCAGGATTTTATGTGTTTTTTTTTTAAGGTATATCGCACTTATCCGACCAGTTTGAATTGTGTTGAATCCAAAAATACCAAATTATGCACTGCACTTTAGTTACCTTTTTATTTACCGGATTGATTTGATATCCCATCAACGGGCCTTTTATTCAAAATGAATCGATATATTAGTCTAATAGGCTCTGTTTGCGAACGGAACGGGCCAGCACTGTAGCTGGAACGGTACTGTTCCAGCTACAGTGCTGGCACTGTATACTCAGTGTTTCAGACAAAAAAAACGGAACATATCTCAAAAATAATTCATATATTATTCACTTGCCAACCACTGCCGATAATTACAACTTATTTTTTTTTTTAATATAAAATAATAATTAAAAAAAAGAACTGGAGAAATATTAAAAAAAAAAAAAAAAAAAAAACAGGAGAATATCGGGGTGGCCCTTGGCCAAAGTGGGGTGGCCGGACCACCCCATTTTTGGCCACGGGGGTGGCTGGAGCCACCCCTGGCCGATCTGGGGGTGGTCGAACCACCCCCATGGCCAAGGGGGTGGCCAAAAAAAAAAAAAAAAAAAAAAGAGAGTGGGTGCTTGGGGGTGGCCGGACCACCCCCAAGGGGCTAGGGGTGGTTTCGGCCACCCCATACCGGCCGTATGGGGTGGCCGAAACCACCCCCAGCCCCTTGGGGGTGGTCCGGCCACCCCAAATGCACCCAATCCGCTTTTTTTTTTTTTTTTTTTTTTGGCCAAGGGGGTGGCCGGACCACCCCCTTGGCCATGGGGGTGGTTCGACCACCCCCAGATCGGCCAGGGGTGGCTCCAGCCACCCCCGTGGCAAAAAATGGGGTGGTCCGGCCACCCCACTTTGGCCAAGGGCCACCCCGATATTCTCCTTCTTTCTTTTTTTTTTTTTTTTTTTTTCTTTAAAAAATAAAATAACATAAAATAACATAAAATAAAAAATTTTACTGTGCAGTGCCAGCACCCCACTTTGGTTCTGATAATAAATTTCCTTTTTCTATTAAAAATGCAATTTTCAACTCGGCAGTCTATGATCGATGGGGAAAGTACAAAATAAATGCAATGCTGGGTCCAAGGGCCACCCCGATGTTCTCCTTTTTTTTTTTTTTTATAAATAAAGTAAAATAAATTAAATTAAATAAATTAAAAAATTTAATACCCAAAACATCGTTTTGGGCTAGGTGAGTGTTGTAGATTTGAAGTCCAAAACGGTGTAGATTTAACGTGGGGGTATAATGGGTATAAAAAAGTCAAACCGTTTAATCTAACGTTGAAAACTGAAAGAGGGGTCTAAAGTGAGAGCAAATGGAAGTTCAGGTGTTCAAAATGAGAGATTTGAAATTTCAGGGGGTCTGAAAAATTGGCCGGAAGTTCAGGAGGACTTAGTGAAGTTTCTCCTACAAATAATATGCGTAATATCAAACGTCGTATAAAAGTCCACTACATTTCAAATGTAATAAATAAAAGTGTCACTTTCACACATACTACTAGTTATCCAAAATACGGATTTCCAAAAAGCACCATCAGTTACTAGGGGTGTCAACCCGGTCCAGTTTCCCGGTTTTTGGCCAAAACCGGAACCAGAACCGGGGTACCCTGGTTCTCGGTTTTGGGAAACCGGAACCGAAACCGGGACCCCGGTTAACCGAGGTCACTTTTTCGGCCGGTTCCGGTTTTACCCGGTCCGGTAACCGGTTTTTTAAAAAAATTAGTGTTTGGGGCTTATTTTAGGTATTGGGCCTAAAATAAGCTCATTATTTTTTTCATAAGTTAGCTCATTTTAAAAAAAGTTATTAATCTTTTTGTCTACATTAAAGAGACTTTATTGTGATTGTTCTAAATAATTAAAAAATAAACCTAAAAAAGCTTAAAATCCTAAAAAAATCAATGTTTTTGCCTATACGAGCCTTAGAAATAAAAATTCAAATTTTTTAAAATACCCTAAAAATCATTTTAAAACCTTCAAAACCGGAAAAGTGAGAAACCTAATTGCCTAAGGTCCTAAACGTTGCGTAAAAGACTACAAGAATATATATATATATATATATATATATATATATATATATATAATATATAAATATTATTTAATAAAATAAGACCCGGTTCCGGTTTTCCCGGTTTTTACCGGGTGCCAAAAATCGGGACCGGAACCGGGGTCCCGTTTTTTTTTTTTTTGGCAACCGGAACCGGAACCGGTCCCCGGTTCCCCGGTTTCCGGTTTCCCGGTTTTCCGGTCCCGGTTCCGGTTTCCCGGTTATTTTTGACACCCCTATCAGTTACGTTACAAAACAATTACCAAATCTAACAAAATTAAAAATAGTCTAAATAACCATCATAGCAGAAAAGACGGCCCCATACAAACCACCAAAATGGCATCAATTCCATTGTCCATGCCCACTACTATTCGAAAGTGCCATGTTCCCACATATGACGGGCCATTACATCTCGAATTTTTCCCATATATCTCGTGCTGTCGCTTGATTGATTTGGTCGTAACCCACTTGATATATATGGGACTACTGTCCCTGGCTGCAGCACAATAACATCAACCCACGGGTTCATACCCTTTAGAGCTTCCTTAAATAATTTGTCTTCAACTCCAGAATGCTTTCGAATAAAGTTGTGGATTGTACAACAAGCGATTACAAACAATCGCTGATACCAGATTGGGTATGGAGGCATTTTCCTCATGATAGGAAAACGGTTCTTCAACACTCCGAATGCGCGTTCCACAACTGACCTCAGCGACGCGTGTCTACGATTAAATCCCTCCCTTTGATTAATTGGTAAACCCCCGTCTTGCCACTCTTGAAGATGGTATCGTTCCCTTCTAAAAGGTGTCAGGAATCCTCGATATAAACCGTAACCCGAGTCCACCAAGTAGTAGGCATCTACAAATGAAGTATAATATGTAATTAATCATTCGTTAACTTGTTCAAATTGTTGCCCATGAGAACAAATTTCTTTGTAATTTTTGGAAAGCTAATATGGTACGATACCTCCTACTGGAGTCGGAAATTTTAACCTCGAATCGTTAACGCACATTGTGAAAATACGTGCGTCATGCGTGCTCCCTTCCCATCTAGCATAAACATATGTGAAGCAAAGATCCAGATCCACAACGCACATGACATTTTGAGTTGTAGTGCACTTCCTACCTCGGTAGTGAATATGCTTTTTACTTGATACACGTGCATCTATTTGTGTTCCATCAATTGCTCCAATACAATCCTGCTAGTAGGAGTGGTGTTAACAGTAATAACATAGTTGAAACATACAACACATAATTTCGCTGGACCAAACAGTAACATCATGAAAGCATCTATTTATCATTTTGGTAAAATGTAAAATACAGTATTTTGATATCTTACCGCAAACCATGGGTAGTACATAGCGTTATTGGCGACATTGGGATGTGGTAGCGGAACAGGATTGGGTTGTAAAATTGATTTCCCCAATTGACCAAGTGCTCTTGCCGATTTTCTAACATAAACGCTTACGAAGAATGTTGATCGTTGTAACCTGTCAGCGACGGATCGTGCCGACCAACATTATGACATGACCAAACAAAATGCAGCCAGTTGTTCTGTTACTTGAGCAGTTCGAGTGTTGCGTAAAAGCCCATTTTGTTCTAATGTGTTACAAAGAGCAATGTAAGTGGCTGGCCACATTCTAAATCGCTCATAGCATGTATTCTGGTTAGGATTGTGCAACACCCAATGTACCCACATCGCTCCTGTGAGACGAGAAGTCCTTTGAGGTACACCTCTCTTTTGCTTACCTTTTAATCTAGATTTCAATTCATGCAATTCTAGTTGCAATCCCATGATTTTTAGCTCCATCTCATAAAGGGCCAAATCAGTCATTACATCAGCCGTGCCATCACCATCTATGCCATCATCATCGCTTACGTCACCCACATCGGCATCTGGATCGATGGTAAGATCATAAGACTGTTCCAGTGTATCGTACCAATGTTGGTAAATGTAATTTGGATTGTCAGGTCCCCACTCACCCATGTCTATGTCATCCTCGTCTATGTCATCCACCCAATTGTCATCATCGTCTATGTCATACATGTCTATGTCATTCATGGAATCCTCACTCATGTCTACGTCTCCTACAACATTCAAATCAAGTGAATTAGTTTTGTTTGGTCATATTACAAATTGGTTTCCGTTCAGATCACACATTAAGTGAAGTATCATGAAAAGAATATACAAATAATTAAGGTTAATCTGAATAACATCTAAAAGACGAGCTAATAAAGAGTAGGCTTAATTGCATGTATACATAACATAGGAGTGCATATAGGTCAAATTAAACATAAGAGTACATACAGGTCAAATTAAACATAGGTGTGCATACATGTCAAATTAAAAGCACACGTCAACTTACACATAGATGTGCATAAATGTCAAATTAAAAGCACACGTCAAATTAAACATAAGAGTGCATACATGTCAAATTAAAAGCTAACAAATTGTCTCAAATATAGTTAAAAGCTAACTAGTCATACACCCCCTACCAAACCATCCCGTACTTAACTGTCAAATATGGTTAAGTAGCCACTTCTTCCTAAATGCATCATTCATTTTAATAACCATCTTTGCTTTGTTTGGTTCAGTTATATAGTCTGCAGCACGGAAATATTGGTCATCAGATACGTCTATTTCTGTGCACATCCTGTTAAGTATGTCCATCGCAGCCTCAACAGGGTCATCCTCCTTTGCGCTAGATGCACATGACCTTCTCGATACGCCTTCCCTGATACTATGAACCTCGTCCAACATATCATCCAGCCGGAGTTTGAAACCCTCAACTTCTTTGTCCCCTATGGACGCACGCTTACTGGCATGTGAGTCACGTGACCCACTACGTCATACTTTTCGCTTTCCTTTGGACTTGGACGGACCCTTTGGTGCCGATGCACCGCCACCATCTGACAGGTCAATGACTGGCGCTGGGGTATTAAGGTCGAACCCGGTATCCCCCTCTTCTGAATCAGGTGGGGTGACTGTACTTGCATGGCCATACTCCCCAGTAGCAGTTGTTTTAACAAATATACTGCAAAGGAGATCATAATATGGTGGTCCACCACTTCTAAAACGCCAGTACTTTTCATGGTGTTCCTGCAAAATTTTATGTCGATGGTCAGCTGCAAATAAGTTGTTGAGATTTTAAAAATTTGTAATGGAATGTGAGAAAGGAGATGAGAGACATACATATTTCAGCCGTTCCCACTGTGCATCCGATGCAGATACCACGTTGGTCACTGGATCCCAGCCAAAACCTGTGATAAAATCCCCTTTCAAGAGTGTTGAGAAATCCGTGTAATTAGTTTTAAACTTTTTAATTTTATTCCTCACTTGCTCGGATGTGAATTCGTGTGGATGAATAAAGCCATTCAGCATGCTTGTGATCTCATTGACCAATGTTGAGGGGTATGGGGATTTTACGCCATTGTTTGCATTGTCCAGCAGAATATATATCAATTGATGTTCGTGGGCAGGAAACCATTTGGCAACCTCTTTTGGTGCGTGCTTATTGCATGAGGCTGGGTGCTTACGGGGTGATTTGCGAGGCGTCCCATGCATGGACATCTATGGGATAGTGTGATAGGTGTAAATATATTATAGACAGTACATGAGATGACACTATACGTTACTGTAGTGATACTAATTATTCATAACAGAATACAATAACATGTACCTCAACAAATGCAAGAAGTGTCATGATAATGCAATGTATAAGTAATGTATCTAATGGACTATTAAAAATCATACTTTTGAGATTGCTTTTTGTTGTCGTAACACAGTCAATTCAGTTGGTATAGAGGTAGCCGATCTGTCCTTCACCAATGATCGAAGGAAATACCCTACATGCTACAACATGACAAAAACCAGGACGATACCGTACATTAACAAACAAAAAACTTCAAAATACCAATTCACATTATCGAACAAGAAAGTAAAAAATGGCAATTAACATTAACGTATGAGAAACTAAGAATACCAATACTAATCAATGGAGCTCCACCCCTTAACATATAGATGCATATATATTATAGGACTTCAATGAGAATCAAGACCAAAGTGATTTTATGTATGTAATTCAATTCAATTAAGCTATAACCTTGGTTGATGATCTGGTCCGCGGGGGTGGTCTGCCCGGTTCTATCGAGCCCCCTAGTCGCATACTACAAAAAATGAGGTAGTGCTATTGAGATGGTATGAGAGGAAGAATAAATTTTAATCGTGCATGGGCTGACCATAATCAGGAAGAACACACATAATGTTTTGTAAGATGAAAACTCACCGACGGTACAAAGGTTCTTAAATGAAACCCAGGGACCACGCCGATGCAAGAGGGCGTTGCAGATAATTGGATCTTGACATTGATGACAAAAAATATATAATATGAAGTTACGGTAAATTTTAGATTTAATTAATTCAATCAAATAATAGACGTATAGAGATTCAAGGGCTTAAGTAGCACTAATAAGATATTTTTTTTTTAATCGAATAAAATTATTCGAAGTAGTATAATGTATAGCACAATATATATATATATATATATATATATATATATATATATATATATATATATATATATATATAGTTCATTATTAAGAAAACAATTAACAATATATAATTAATAAGTCAATTACTAATTAATTAAAAATTTTACTTAATTGTTATATATATATATATATATATATATATATATATATATATATATATATATATATATATATATATAGTTCATTATTAATAAAACAATTGACAATATATAATTAATAAGTCAATTACTAATTAATTAAAATTTTTAATTAATTGTTATATATATATATATATATATATATATATATATATATATATATAGTTCATTATTAATAAAACAATTAACAATATATAATTAATAAGTCAATTACTAATTAATTAAAATTTTTACTTAATTGTTTTATTAATTATACTTCAGTAGTTATACTTGTAAAAAGAGTTTTCTTTTGTAGAAACGATAGCACGCCAAACAATACTAATTACACTATTATGAATAAGGCTTAAATAAGATTGTTTCAGAATTGTTCAAATTGGCAAATTCAGGAACAAAAATAGCCAAATACAGTATAATGATTGAACAATAACAGAGTTTGATGAGAGAAATTGGCATTGGCTAACCTTGAAAACGGTGGATGAAAAAATTTGCACTGCACTGATACCCACTCGCTGAGAAGAAAAGAAAAATACTTTGTGAGTGTGTGACAAAATGAAAAATGAAAGAGGTTTGAGAAAGAAAATAGGATGAAGAGATGAACCGTCGGCGTACAAAAGAGAGGAAGAAGAAGTTTTGCTGAAAGAATGTAGGAAATGTGGGAGAAGAATTTTTTTGCAGCGGAGAAGTTAACTTTTTTTCTCTTTGGTTGAAAGACAGTAAAGAGGCTTGGGATGTGAAGTATGACTGAAGCGTAGACTTTCGCTGCAAGGACAATGATACTGCACAGTAAAATTTTTTATTTTATGTTATTTTATTTTTTAAAGAAAAAAAAAAAAAAAAAAAAAAAAAGAAAGAAGGAGAATATCGGGGTGGCCCTTGGCCAAAGTGGGGTGGCCGGACCACCCCATTTTTGGCCACGGGGGTGGCTGGAGCCACCCCTGGCCGATCTGGGGGTGGTCGAACCACCCCCATGGCCAAGGGGGTGGTCCGGCCACCCCCTTGGCCAAAAAAAAAAAAAAAAAAAATTGCGGATTGGGTGCATTTGGGGTGGCCGGACCACCCCCAGCCCCTTGGGGGTGGTCCGGCCACCCCCAAGCACCCACTCTCTTTTTTTTTTTTTTTTTTTTTGGCCAAGGGGGTGGCCGGACCACCCCCTTGGCCATGGGGGTGGTTCGACCACCCCCAGATCGGCCAGGGGTGGCTCCAGCCACCCCCGTGGCCAAAAATGGGGTGGTCCGGCCACCCCACTTTGGCCAAGGGCCACCCCGATATTCTCCTGTTTTTTTTTTTTTTTTTTTTTTAAATATTTCTCCAGTTCTTTTTTTTAATTATTATTTTATATTAAAAAAAAAAAATAAGTTGTAATTATCGGCAGTGGTTGGCAAGTGAATAATATATGAATTATTTTTGAGATATGTTCCGTTTTTTTTGTCTGAAACACTGAGTATACAGTGCCAGCACTGTAGCTGGAACAGTACCGTTCCAGCTACAGTGCTGGCCCGGTCCGTTCGCAAACAGAGCCATAATAATAATAATAATAATAATAATAAGTGAAGGGATTGATGAGACAATGGCCTACCATTGTGTTACCATTCCAGGTGGTGGTCCACCTATTTCAACAATACCCTAAAATGGTGAGAGGTTGGCCGGCCTACCCTAACAACTTAGAGACATCAAATTCAAGGGATTCTAGGGTACCCTATTTAGAGGCAAATAGGGCCATTGGTATAAAGATTGTCGAAACTAAGTGAAATAACGAAAAGTAAAAAGGAAATGGATTGGAGAGGAACAATACACAAATAATTTAGGGAAATTATATCAAAATACCTTGGGTAAACACGCCAAATTTTTTTTGTCTTCTAAGTTTTTTTTTTTTTTTGACAATTTACTTCCTATGTCAATCGAAATATCAAAAAAATATTTACAGTCAAATTTTTTTAACTGTCGTTAGATTGGTTGAAATGTAGCGTTTGCCACGTTAGCATAATAAATTTTTATTAATTTAATTAAAAAAAATTTTTTTAAAAAAAAAATAGAAGGGGTGGCCTCCGGCCACCCCTGGCCACCCCAACCATTATGGGGTGGGCCGGAAGCCACCCCAAGGGTGGGCAAACCACCCCTGCAGTGGCTTCTGGCCACCCCCGAGTGGCCCCTAACAGCCATTAGAGTGGCTCGCGACCACCCCAAGGGCTATTAGGGGTGGCCGCTTAAGGGCTGTTAGGGGCCACCCCCAGCCCCTGGGGGTGGTCTGAAGCCAATGGGGTGGTTGGAGGCCACCCCTTAAAGGTTGGGGTGGTGGAAGCCACCCGTTCTTCTTCTTTCTTTCTTTCTTTTTTTTTTTTAAAATTAAATTAAAAAAAATTATTATGCTGATGTTGCAAAACAGTGCGTTTCAACCAATCTAACGGCAATTAAAAAAATTTGACGGTATGAATTTTCTTGGCATTTCGATTGACCCAAGGAGTAAATTGTCGAAAAAAAAAATCTTAGGGACAAAAATTTTGGCATGTTTACCCAAGGTGTTTTGATATAATTTCCGAATAATTTATATGGTTCGACATTATACCTACGTCCTTAGGAGCAAGCAACTAATTTTTAACTATCTCAACAAAGAATAGGGTTACAACTTCTATGCATTGTGCCGAATTTAAACTCTAACCTGATACTTTAAAATTATCAATATATCCTTACAATACCACGAGAGCTTTACCCACGTACCCCCCACTTATTATTTGGCCATGGTAAAATAAACTTAAATTAAGCTGCAATTGGCAGCATGAATTTCACTTTATTCTGCTCATTTCGCTTACAAGATTTTTTTTTTTTTAATTGATTTTTTTTTTTTTTTTTTTTTTTTAAAGAGGGAGAAAGGAAGGAGGGAGGGAGGGATATTTCCCATTACAATGGAAAGGGGATGCGTTGAGGGCGTAGGAATTATTGGTAAAGACAAATTAATAAATTGGGGTTTATCAGGACTAGTGCTACGAGCTTCCAGAATACAATGGGATCTTCGTAAAGCTAACCATTATGAGTGTGACAACGAATTGGATTAGGAAGTCCAATGGAAAAAAATAAGGGGATTCATTAGCTCGTTATTTAGTCCAAATTGGTGAAATGACAAAATCCATAAAACGTATTCAAGAGGCTCTAGAAGGAATTCCAGGAGTCCTATGAGAATTTAGAAATTCGATACTTTGATAGGGGGAGGATAGGTGAAAATGCAACTAGAAAAACTTATGGTTGTAGCGCAATGAACATTAATATTGTTGGCACAAAACTCTAGAAGGAATTCTAGGAGCCCTATGAGAATTTAGAAATTCAATACTTTGATAGGGAGAGGATAGGTGAAAATGTAACCAGAAAAATTTATGGTTGTAGCGCAATGAGCATTAATATTGTGGGCACAAAAGTTTGCAATTCTATTATTCTTGCAGACTTCCCGAGAAGTGGAGGCTGACGTGGTTGCAAGGGTATATGGATGATGGAGAAGATTCTCCAATCTTTGGTAATATTGGGGTATTGAAAGGCAAGAATCACAATCAAAGAGTTACCTTCCATAATAGATTTTTTTGATACCAAGGGAGACTGCTCATATGCAGGGCAACCAATGCTTCAAGCCTTCAAAGGAGTTCTTGCAGACCGATGCTTGAGTAAAGGAGTCTATAATGGCAGTGTTGAAGTTGATCTTGAAATAATTTGTAGGAGGGGGAGACCATTTTTCCAAGATGGTGGAGAACTTGGAGTCCGTTTGGTAAAGAATTTTATCCTCCTCTCTCCTTAATTTTCACTTCTCCCAAAAGGAATAAATACTTTTTCAATTTTACATTATTATTATTTTTTTTTTAAAAAAAAAAATTTCTCACAAAAGTCAACGCATATTTACGGAATACTATCTTAGCTTTCACACTATCTTAGCTTTCCAAGTTGTGTGGTGTTCGAGTGAGACATTTTTCATGGTTTTGGAGATGACTAGAGCATCAAGAACAATGTCATCATGAAATTAAATCTGAACCGTTAAAAAAATTATAGTACATATATTATGATTTTTTTACAACACCTAAGCCAAATCTATCCGGTAACTAGTTCATGTACCTAAATGCCACATGTTGGACAGAGTTAGACATGATTGGGCAATTATTAGTTTGCTAAATGTTCTACACTCCACCCTTCTAGTCCTTAATGGCCAAATAAATAAACAACTAAGCGTTTTCTTTACAAATTGGAGAGGGATGGGGCAATAGATGTTGAGAGGAAGAATGTAGATGATATGGTAATGCATTGCATAAAGTCTATGGTTTAATTTGTTTTTATTATTTGTTAATTAGCAACTCTTCCAAAAGCCGAAATTAATAGGCCAAATACAGTTTTTTATTATTATTATTTGCACAAAATTACTAATATAAAGAATATAAATATTATCTGTAAATTACTTATCAAAAAAAATAAATATTATCTGTAAATCAACAATATAAATATTATTTCATTACTACCATAGTAATAAAAACTGTCACATAGTAGTAATTAAAGCAAGAACTGTCACCTTGTAGGCGTTGGCTTATAAGATAGGTGTCCATCCTAACACGGTAACACTTGTACCATGACTCATACAAACAATCAATCATACGAAGCCATGTATTTATCTTCAATCATTCTCAACCATTTTGGATGTGATATGGATTTGGTCACAGTAAAGAAAAGAGAGAAATTTGTTTAAAATTCTCTAGTACGACGAATTTCCATTTTCTCCAAAAAAAAAAAAAAAAAAAAAATAGAACCATTTTCTTAGCCTAATTCTGACATAAGGTCATTTTCTTGCTTGATTTGTAAAAATAGAACCATTTTTACAAATATCCTGATACTTGAAGCATATTCCTCAATGGAAAAAGTTCGAGGATCTAGTCAAGATTCACATGTAGCATAGCCAAGTTGATGGGGCTATGATCTGCTGCGTTCGCCTCCACCCACATCCTTGCACACTCTCAAATCATTGTGGATCAATGTTAATCAAACCCATATATAATTCAACTAAATTAGTGGGACCAATGATTACTCCCTAATCCAATGGTTAGCCCTTAATCTGCTACACGTCAAATCATCTTTAACTAAATTAGGATAATCACCACCATCTAAACCCTAATCCAAAGTCTAAAATAGCCTAATCTACAAAGAAAGCTCTAAAAACATTATCATATTCATCAATAATTACATTACATGCTACATCATCGCATCCCTCACCTAATCAACGATCCACATTAAAAGCATAATTACATCAGCACCATCCACATTTAATACTTTCCAAGTTCTCATTCGCTTATACTTGGAAACAAAAAACCAATAAAAAAAAAAAAAAAAGGAAAAAATTACAACTTTTGGACCTACGGATCTTCAAATATTGCCGTAACTTGTCGGGGCTCAAAGATCTGAGCGGCCGTTGAAATCGGAGGCGAGGCGGGAGGCGATGGCGGAGTGGTACATGGCGTCGTGAAACGTCTCCGTTTCCATGGTCTTCAACCGGAGCTGCCTCGCCTTCTCCTCCGTGAAGCAACCCGGAGCGTACCGGGAACGCATGGGCTTCCGGTCCAGATCGGGGTCCGATTTGTGCTCCGGATTCTCGGAGCCGTCTTGGATCTTCTCTTTTCTTCCGGAATCAATGTAGTCGGGCTCGGACGACCACCCGAAGAGCGGGGTCCACCAGTTGGCGGAGGAAACGGTTTTGCGGTTGTTCGGGTCGGGTCTCCGGTTACTCGGAATAGCACACGCCCCGATCCTGGTGGCTCGGAAGGAGATGAGATTCGTCGCCATTTGTAGAGTGTTTCAGAGAAACGAAGCTAAAGGTTTTTTTTAGAAAGAGTGAGAGAGTTGTGAGAGGCAGAGAGAGAGAGAGAGAGCTTGAAGAGAAAGAAAAAAGGATTATGGAGATGGAGATGGGTGTTTTACAGAGGTTACTATTTTAAAGGGGAGAGTGGGAAACGGATAAGATCGGACATGTGTCGGTTTAACATGAGGGGTTTGTCATTTGTGGGGTTCCTTCTCGCTTTTTTTCCTACTTTTTTACCGGTTATTCCGGTTGACTTGTTGCTTTTTTAATGCTTTTTGGTTTTGAAATGACATGGTGACAGCAATCTGACGAGGATTCATTATTTTACCCTATAGTCATGGTTATCTTTTTAAAATTACTACTGAAGAATTTAATTCAGTCGTTACATTATTTTTATTTTTTAATGATGCAAAACTTTTTATATTATCCATAATTTTTATAAAAAATTAAAAAAAAAAAATTTGAGGTGGCTACGCCATCCGACCATTTTTGTACCCCTAAATTTATTTATTTTTTCATAAAAAAAAAAATTAGGAACAATATGAGAATTTTTGGATAATATTAATCGAATTGAAAAAAATTAGAATTTTATGGGGGTGAATTGCAAAAATTAAAACTTTGATTTTCGAATTGAAAAACACTATCAACTATAGGGGGTAAAGTGTAATTTTTTCTAATATATAATACTAGAAATAATAAAATTATTTTTCATTCTCTCTTTCACGTGAAATTCGTGAATACGTAAGACTCATAAATTTATAAATTTAATAAATTAATAAATCTACAAATTTAATATTTAATTTATTAAATTAATAAAAAATATGATTAAAAAAATAATGTGTAGCATGCCTCTATATAACATTATTCTTTCATATTAAATTAAAATGTGATAGAATTTAATAGCTATTAGTATTTCTTTTAGTAATGCTATACAATGGACAATGATTCTCCCACCTTAACCGAAATGAGAAAGAGTCTAATGAAGCATGTGTGGTAGATATGTTTTTAAATAACATACTATCATGTACACTGTTAACAGAACAAAATAAAATTATGGCTATGAAAATGATCATATTCCTTATACACCAAACAAATATTTCACTTTTATTTCATCATGCTTATGTGACATAGTCTAGTAGTTATTAGATTAACCCTTATTTATGTTGATATGACAGAGTTTAGTAGCCATTGAATAATCTTTTTAACAAGAGTTAATCTCCATATCAACGTAGTAAGATAAAAGTGAAATATTTGTGCGGTACACTAGCGTATAACATTTATCTCTTTTTCTTTTACTAAGAGTATTGCTTGAAATTACACTTTTATCCTACTATTATTATATTAGGCTAATGTGACTCGGTCCTTGGGTAAGTTTTCACATATTATTAAAAAAATTGACATATATTATTTTTATAAATTAAATTAAATTTTTTTTTTTCAACCTAATTTGAATGAAAACTCAGTCCTTACGCGGGAAAGAAAAGTCGAGGATACCAGCCGGCGCTCATTTTGATTCGCATATTCATGGTCGGCACAGTGGACGCATGTGTACAGAAGACAACAAAAATAACATTCGAGGAAAGAAAAATGTGAAGATATTTTATTTTGCAAAGCTTTGGCTGGACTTCCCGTGACCGTGAGGGAAGTTAATTTCCGTCCTATTGACGACACGACAGCTAGCAACGTGGTTTTTGAGACGAATGCGATGAGGTTTGGTCCGTTTGGATGTATATACCAGATTGAGTGTCTACAAAATCATCACATAACGACATGTTTCGCTTTAATTCTCCGTCCTTGCAGACCATGGCTCCATCACCGTGTGTATTACTATTCAAACTTTCATGTTTAAGTTTTGTTAATATTATTCTCAATAAATAATATGATTAATCTATTTTATTTTTATGGTAAGATAAATGATTGTAAGTGGAGTTTAATTAGGTGTGTACTGTTCTCAAGAGGCAGTTCAATCACGCTTAATGAAGCGGAGGTCACTAGTTCGAATCTCTCTCTCCCTCTTATGCGGACAGGTGTGTACTACAAGCAATGTTGGGGAGAGAAACAAAGAGAGTCAAACAATAATAAAGGTTTTTTTTTTTTTTTTTTTTTTTTTAAATAGGAATCCAGTCTTGTATTAATCAAAGAGTTTTTGTTCAGAAAGAACAATCTCATAGCCCAAAAGCCTAAGTTAATGGGTTTGAATCTACGTATATATATATATTAGCCACTCTTATTCTTTATACTTTTTTCAATATGGAATACAAACCTTACAAATGCATACATAACAAGCAATAACAAACGGGGCTTGATAGTAAGTATAGCATATAAAATATCAAATAAATAAAGAATGAAAAGAAATGATAAAAAATGATAAAAAATTATTCTCTATCTAATATTTCACCTATTTTTATATAGTGAAGGGGTGAATCTAACAGTGAATTTGTGCGGAACCCACGTGCGTTTACAAATCTACTATTAAACTTTTAAGAAAAGACCGTTAAAAAATGGTTGAAAGAATGATAGAACCAACAAATAGAAGAATAAAAAATAAAATTAAAATTAAAAAAAAAAAAACAAAAACAAAAAACAGAAGAGTAGAAGTGATGAAAGAAAATAAGAGGAAAAAAAAAAGTATATAAAAAAGTGGGTTATGCTTAGTTTGGAATTTTTAACAAATTTTTAACATGTTAAATCACTTTTAATTTTTTTTTTTTTTTTTTGGATAAATGTGATATAAAAAAGCATTTTTTGAGCGGCCTTCCATAAATTAGAAGTCTTAAGAGCATCTCAAAATACACAATTTTTTTTTTTAATCTACTAATTTTTCAATACATACTCTAACAAATCTGTTAAAGGAAAATAAAAAATAAAAAAAATTATTAAAATATAGAAGTTTAGTGAACAGAAATTTTAAAATAAATATTTTGTTGGGAAAAAAAAATATTACCAGCCTTTTAAAACATCTGCCAGAGATGCACTAAGCGATGCCTAGTGGTAAACTATGACGATTAGCAACGGATGTGATTAACTAAGATATCTCAACAGAGGAATTGAATTAACTAAATCAAGCAAAAGTTCCAAAAACAAAATCTAAACAAACAAACAAACAAATCTCGCTTCCAAAAGGGAATTTAATTTCAACGGTGTTCCTTACATGCGTGCTTGGTAAACAGTGGTCCCCACTAAAAAGACGGGGACCATGAGCCGCCGTAACATGGTTGACCACGTGTTACTATTCACTAAACACCACTTTAGGACGCATTTTTATTTTTTATGCCGTTGATTTATAACCCACGATCATTGACCATCCATCAATCGCCAGAGCGAATTTCCAACCATGGCCTTGGCCGGGACCCCCCACCCCGACTTTTCTCAACAGGAGAAGATTAAAGGGCAACTGTCAACTGATAACTATAATTTCATCAAATTCAACCTCAAAAAACTTCCCACTTACATTCCAACTAGTGTAACAAATTTCCAGATGACTGAATCAAAATTTTGGGTTGAATGAAAAGTTGAATTTTTTTTTTTTTTTTTTTTTTTCAATTGAATTGAAATTAACAATGATGTTGGACAACATTTAACTATATTTTCAATGTTTTCTGAATTAATAAATAACAAAAAACATATTAGGAAAGCGTTATTTGACGACTTTTTATTTTTTATTTTTATGAGAGCCCATATGGTCTGGACCATTTGCAAACTACTACTTTTACAGCACCCAATCAGCACGTGCCACATCATCATTTCAAGAAAATTGTAAAAAACCAAAATGAGAACAAACACAACAAATCAAAGTGAAAAAATACCAAAGAGTTCATTGGCCGCCAAATCCAGCAGATCCATAGCTAGACCCACGGCTGGCGTGGGTTTGGCCAGACCCATTGGCCTGGGTCTCGCCGGTGTGGGTTTGGCCAGACCCACTGGCCTGGATCTCGCTGGCCGAGACCCACTTCCAAACCCGCCGTGACCCGATGAAATTCGCCTAAAAACCTGTTTTTAATGCCTCAAAATCCGTTTCTAATGCCTCAAAACTCATTTTTTAAATTTAAATCTAAAACCTACATGTAGAATGTTAACCTTTTAAGGATTTTATCACCTTAAAGGCTATAAACTGGCACCGGAGAAAAGTGACCCAAGGCGTCCAAACCCACGCCGAACATGGGTCTTGCGAAACGCACGACAGACCCACGTTTGTTGTGGTTCATGAAGGGGTATGGCAAGACCCCTTCTCAAGTTCTTTTAGCTTTTCTTTTTTTCTTTCTCAAACAAATCTAGTGTATATGGGCTTAGGTTATTTTGGTGTAATTTTTGAGTTTTTGAGGGGTTTTAAGGATGCTCTGACCAAAGTTAAACTCTTTTTTTTATTGGTTTCAAACACTAAAAATATAGAAGGAAAGTGTTTTTCACGATCCCGGCTAATTTTCAACCATGCTTAGTTAACAAATTTTATTTTAGATTATGATTTTACCGTTTATTTGAATTTTTCATCTTTAGGTTTCCTTTAGCATCAAGTATTTTCCATAGTTTTTGGTATTTTTCTTATTTTATTTTATTTCCATTATTAAGAGGATTTTATTACATTTCATAGTTTTTTAGGGTATCACTATAAGTTTAGGCCACTTCAAATGAGAATAACAAGTTTTGTCATCAATAATATTATCAGTTTTCTTTATCAACGTGTGTTGATTTATGTGCATTGAGAACGCAATTTTTCTTTTACGTCTATGACTTTGCTACATCAAACAAGCTGACGCAATCATACAGGACGGAAGGAGAAAAATAAAAAATAAATAAAAATAACAAAAAATAAAATAAATCATAATCTGATCTTCATTTAAATTTTAAACAGACACGGTAAAATAAACTTGAACCCTAATTTGATTGACTTTGGGCTAAACTTATTATCTAATTATAAAATATCATTAACTCTAGATTAAATGACTTTGGGCTAAGCCCATTACAATAACTCTTAAAATATAGATAAAACACCCATCTAAATATAAATAACCTAATTAACTAATAAGACCCGAATAAAATTAAAAAACCAACTTATTTATTTTTCTCTCTCGATCACAAGCACTCTTAAACTGGACTTTTTTTTGACGTGGTCCATTTAAAGAGCACATTTAGAGAAGGGATTTGTTTGGGCTTTTGGAAGTTGGGCCATGAATTCCGAAATCATCATGGGCATTTCTGGAGGCTTGCAAAGCAAGGTTAAAATACAAAAAGAAGGGCTTTAATGGGATTGGGTTTATTTTGAAATTCCTTTCTTTGTTTCTTTAGTTGGGCTGCGGTCGGTATATAGAGACTATAGAGTAATACTACTTATGGCACGTTTGAGATTGTATTTTTTTAAAAGATATTACAAAATGTAAGATGTTTGGTATTACGATTTAAAAAACACTTAAGTTAAAATAGGAAGAAAAAAAATTGCGATTTGTACAAGTAAACTAAGGGTGCTTATTCGAAAAAGAGCGAATTTATACAAAAATCACGATTTCGCATAACAAGTAATTGATAAAAAAAAAAAAAAACTTTTTAAGATGCATGTTTTACCAAACGCTTTTATGGTTTTAAAAAGTAGCGATTTTAAAAACGCAATCTTAAATGAATCCTTAATAAACAACTGTATTAAGGGTCATATAACTGAACGACGCGAGAATAAAAATTAACCATTGAATCAACATTTGTAAAAAAAAGAAAATAATTAAAAACTGATTTTTACTGTCACATCATTTCAGCTGTATGACATAGCATTACCCAAGAGATATACTTGCAATTTTTTTTTGTTATTTAATACAAAATCTCTACTTAAAAACGGATTTTGAAAGAGAAACGGGTCAATTCGTATATCTCTATAGTTGTGCCGGACAAGTGGGTATGATTAGATTAAAAGCCCACTTCATCTTTCAGCATCGAGCAATGGGCCCAATTGGTGTCAGTTGCAGGCAGAATTCATAGAATTCATGAATGTGGTGGTCCAAAGATAAAATACGTGACCACAACTCACATGCAAAACTAAGACAATTGATCCCCTAAATCTAAGACATCAGTTGCCCCATCTTTGTCATTTTGTTGGTCCCTTCGGAACTCAACAGTGGTCTTAATGAATCATTGGTTTTAATGATTTCAAGTGCAAATGTCAAGCTAGAAACTCTTCAATCATTTTCCATCTTTAGCCCACAAAAGTTAAGAGACACAAAAATATCATCTAGATCCGTTAGTTGAAGCTACCCCATGGTTGGTTCCCAACTTCCCATGTGTACATGTTGCATTTCACTTCAGTAGCTAGGGTTTCACAATTTCCTCGGTGTAGCCGGCCCTAACGGTCTTTACCAATCTCTTCTTCTCTCTCTTTCGCCCCCTCTCTTTCTTTCCCTTGACTTTGTTACCAAATACCAAAATGTTGTGTACGTTTTCACTTCAGTAGCTAGGGTTTCACAATTTCCTCGGTGTAGCCGGCCCTAACGGTCTTTACCAATCTCTTCTTCTCTCTCTTTCGCCCCCTCTCTTTCTTTCCCTTGACTTTGTTACCAAATACCAAAATGCTATGTACGTTTTCACTTCAGTAGCTAGGGTTTTCCAATTTCCCCGGTGTAACTGGCTCTATGGGTCTTTACCAATCTCTTTTTCTCTCTCTGCTTTTGCTATCTCTTTCGCCCGGCCCTCTCTTTCTTTCTCTTGACTTTGTTACAAAATACCAAAATGCTAAGTTTACGTTTTGGACCCTATTTGCATGAAAAAGTAGATAATAAAAATGGGACACATGGTTCCAAGAATTTTAACATTTGACATATTCTTGATAAACTTAAATGTTATAACATGAATAATGGACCAAATAGTAATACTTTTCGAAGAGAGTAGACCCATCTCGGAAATAATACTATTTTGAACGCTAGAAGCTTAGGTACAAATGGGCCAGTGAGCCAATTATTTGGCATAGCTTTATTGAATCATAATAATGCATGTGTTTCTCATGGTCGATAGGCTAGATCGAATTTCATGATCACTTGGAGGTTCTAAGATCCTTTCAACCTTTTATGCTTCCTTATTATTGTGTTTGTGTTTCTCATGGTCGGCTATAGACATACGCTATATATACACTTTTTTTTTTTTGGATAAATGCAAAATTGGTCCTTGTGGTTGACTTAATTTACAAATCATTCATTGTGGTTTAAAAAATAATTTATAGGTTCCTAGGGTAAGTCAAAATAACATTTTACTCCCTAAACTCATTTTCCGTTAAATGACTTAACGGAAACCGTTACATTGCCACATCACACCCAATAAAAATAAGACACGTGTTCTTTTTTATTTATGCTTTTAAAAAATGACAAGAATTGTTGGGGAAAATGAAGACAACGGCGACACAAGAAATATAGAGGGATTAGATTTATTTAATTTGATGTGGAGTGTGTGTTGGAGCCTCAAAATGACGTGGAAAAACTTATTTGTCATTTTTTAAAAGCATAAATAAAAAAGAACATATGTCTTATTTTTATTGGGTGTGATGTGGCAATGTAACAGTTTCTGTTAAGTCATTTAACGGAAAATGAGTTCAGGAAGTAAAATGTTATTTTAGCATATCATAAGGACCTATTAATTATTTTTTAAACCACAGGGAGTGATTTGTAAATTAGGTCAACCACATGGACCAATTTTGCATTTATCCCCCCTTTTTCTTAATTGTTAAGGATATAAATCATTTAGAATAAATGTTGATTTTGTATTCCCTAAATCAAGTGATTTAGATAATATTTGTTAATCTTGATTTAAGGGATATCTTTGTATTTCAAATATTTCAAATCACATGTAAAGCTCTATAAATCGAGTTGTGTACTTAGATCATATAATCAAGGAAATATGTAGCCTATTAAGTATTAAGGCTTTGATGTGTAAATGTAGGCTATATGCTGAACCACCTTAATTTCTGTGTTTATTGTATTTCCTTTCATTATTATTATTCCGCTTTTATATTTATCACATTATATGTTTCTATATTAATAGTAAAACAATGCGAAAATAATTACAAATGGTAGAAAATGGGTTAACCTAAATTATGGGTTAAGAACTTGAATCTCCATTATGGCCTATAGGGCTAAATCAAAATGCTTTCCACATGGTTGTCTGCATTTTCTAATTAATCAAAAGTTCGTAAGAATTTATGTTCATTGGTGCTTAAGACTCGCTTTTCATTGAGCATGAAGTGCTTAATGCATTTCACATGTTCTTCTGTGTTTTAATTGATCATAGTTTGTGAAGAATCTATGTCAAATGTTGATTGGCCCTTAGAGCTAGGCATGTTTCCCTATTTCATGATTAAGCGTGTAGAGTTTCTAAAATGCTTTTTTTTTTTGCCCTAATTGCGGATTTGATGAATTCTTTTGTTTTATTTTTACTTTTGGATGAGTGGATTAATTCTACTCTCTATCATGAGTTTGGTGCATATGAATAAAAGAATCGAGATTGTTGAATTCCTCCCCACTCCCCACTCCCCACTAACCCTCTTTCTGCTATTAGTGAATTAACAAAAATTCTAAGAAAAATCATATTGGGAAGGAATACATTTAAATAAGATTATATATGTCAATTATAATCCAACTCATTTAATTAAATATGTCAGATTTCTCAATCTTAACTCATTAATTTCTTATTGAATTCGTGTCAGATTCATGAATCGTATTATGACATGTAGTAGGTCTAATTCAAACTATGTTATTATAAATGGCCAACCAAGAGGGCATATTTCACCAATCAAAGGCATCAAACAAGGGGATTCATTATCTCCTTATACTCTTTATCTTATGAGTAGTTCCTGTAATCAAGAAAGGGACTGGGTTAAACCATTTGTTATTTGCATATGACAATCTTCTTTTATGCAAAGCAAATTCACTTGAATTGTGCATATTACAGCATTTGTTGGAAGTATATGAAAAAGCATGAGGCCAGAAGCTTAACAAGGAGAAAATTTGATTTGATTTGATTTGATTTTTTTTTTTTTTTCAATAAAAAACAATAGTAGGGAGGTAAAGGAACAAATTCTTGCTATAGCTGAAGTGCAATGCTCATAGCTGTGAGGAGTATTTGGAACTACCGGCTTTTATTGGAAAATCTAGAAGAAGTATTTAGGGCAAAATATGACGAAGCTTTGATACCATGTTAAAGTTTGTGAAAAGATATAAAATATAAAAATAATATCGGAAGCAAGAGAGAGAAAAGAGTCCCCTCTTAGGGTAGCTTAATGAGCTGGGGATCACGCCTCTTGAAGTGAATGTTACTAGTTCAAATTCTCATTTTCATTCCCTTTGTGCGAATATGTAAAAAAAAGAAAAACTAATCAAAGAATTATTGGTACTTCGATGTTAAACATCTATGTCCGTCACTTTTAATAGCTTCTAAGACTACATTGTGCTTTCATTGACTTAATTGTTTATAGTACACAGGTCCCTATTTATAGTTGAATAAGTCGACTCATACAAGTAAACCTAAATAATTAGACTTATACAAGAAAACATAAATCAATCATATAAATATCATAATATATTTTGAATATATTCTAACAATCATGCTCAATAATTAGAAAATAACATTTCTCTCACAAACAAGAAATAAAATTATATTAAAAGCAGTCATTCAAGCGATCCTAAATATAGCATGAGTGTGCCCCTACGTAGGGATCAATAAACTCTGTGATGCTGGCCTTGTTTGGTAAAGGGGTTGGCCTTGGCCCAGACACTATTCATCATAATTTTCCAAAAAAATCAACATCAAAACATTATAACTTTTTCACTTTTTATATCAAATCATTCACTTCTTATTATTATTCAAATAAAAAAAATCACTACAAAACAAAAATTTTTCACTTTTCCATACCACTTTTTCATTTTTTTTATACCAAACATTCTTATTTTTTTTTTTACATCAATGTACATCAACTACAGTGTCTAGACCAACCCATTTACCAAACGCCACCTTAAATTCTGCCGGGCACCAAAAGCTAGAAGCAAAGGTTCCATAAATGAGCCGAGCTAGAATGAAATTCTAAAAGGCTAAGGGTATATAGATTAGGGTTTTAAGGCCTAGCTAGCATGCTTTAATAAAGCTTAATTTGTTGGCAACATATAATTCAAACACATAGGCTGCCAAGATTCTTAATCAAAACTTTTTTCAAAGGTTAGGTTCAGGGGCACGCTGCCTTTCCAAGACTGCATGTGAGCAGTGAAATTTGATTCTCTTCTGACATCTTGTCAAAATAAAGATCCTTCCACGTGAACGGAGACTTGAAAAAAGCTATACTTTAACACATGGTGAATTGACGGAATCAATGTTTAATTTTAAAATTTTTAACTATAATACTATGTTAAATGACTAGTTATTTTAAAAGCTTAAGCTTATAAGAAAAGATAAATTTAATCATTTAACTATTACTTTAACAATACTAAGCACCAAAAAGTGAAAATTATTTAGTTTTTTAATCTTATATATTTATTTTCATTCTCTCTCGTCTACCAAGAACAAAAAAAAATAATAATAATGATAATACTTAACTAAAGTAAAGTAAGATATAGACAGTTTGATATTTAGTTCATTTTAAAAGTGACTCTTTAAATTTAAAAAAGTGAATTAAGATTAAATTTTTATTTAAAGAATTCAATATAAATGCTCTTAGTAGGTTAATTATTATTATTATTTTTATCTGGATGAATATCTGTTAATTCATTAATGATAAGAAGTTTACTGTTACGTTAAAAGAGCTGTTAGGTAATTTTGATTTTGACAGAAAAGACTAGATACAGGAAAAAGGATGCTTCAAAATCAAATGAATATCGGGAAAACAGGATTCTCCATGCTTTTAGATATTGGTAGAGGCCAGATCGAGGGCCACACATGTTACGATCATCGCGACAGAATATGCTAATTTTCATGCACGAATATAGAGCAAGTGAAAACCCTAGTGTAAAACAAAATACACCTTTTGCTTACACATTCTAGTGTAATTTCATTACCCACGTTACGTACGTTTGCGTGCGTGGAAAATTCATGCACTCTCATATTCCTCAAAATTACAGGAGTTTGTGTTTGGCAAATCATTCCTTTATTTTTTTTAAAAGAATTGATTGATGTAATACAAAGATAAAATGAGTTTTACAATTTTTTTTAGAGAGAAAAGTGAAGAAAATTGTTTGATTATGACCCTGTTTGGCAATGGACCGGTTGAAGTTTATTTATTTTTATTTTTATTTTTTAAATTCAACTCCCCAACATTCTTAGTACTTTTTATATTACATGAATCATTTTTTATGGCAATTCAAACAAAAACTCACTACAAAACAAAATATTTTCATTTTTTAATATAAAAAATTTAAAACTTCTATGTAGTTTATATTAGGCTTGAAAAGGCAAGCGGTTAATAATCACCCGCTAAACCGCTTTTGAAGGCGGTTATGATTAACAGTTTTAAGTTTTTTTCAAAACTACTAACCGTTACCTGTTAACGATCAATGTCGTTTTTGTGTTTAAAATTTTAGGTATATATAAAGATGTATAAAAATTTAGAAACGATGTCGTATATATGATATTATTGTAGAAACGACATCGTTTTTTTTTTTTCCTTTTAAAAAGTGGTTAGCAATTATAACCTTAATTGCTTTTTTACCCCTACTATATATCACATCAATCACATCCAAACTAAAAATTCACTACACAATCCATTACCATAAAAGAAATTTGACCCCCCCTCCCTTTTTTTTTAGAAAAATATAAGAATTTATTGATGTGATATAAAGTTTTTTTTTTTTTTTTTTTTTTTTTTATAAAAAAAAGAAAAGTTGAATTTTTAATGGTAGAAAAATGAAGAAAGTTGTTCGATAATGTAAAGAAAAAAAAGTTTGACTTTTACCGAGAAAAAACAATTGCAAATGGGCCTAGAATCCTTGTGCCGATAGCCTTGAGACCACAACTCACGTGCCAAAATAGACACACTGTAGTAGACCCTTCAAGAGCTAGGAAAGACAAACAAACCTCTTCAAATATCTTTTGAGACATAGACTGATCACTCACCTATGAATTGAAACCAAATATGGGGACAAATACGAGCAATGTTAGGAACTGTATTTTTATCTTTTTTTTAAAAAAAAATTCTTTTAAAGTTGATGTGGTATTTAAAATCATCATTAAATTATATATGAATCATATTTGGATTTGATCAAATGGTGATTTTAAATGTCATATCAACTTTAGGAAGATAAAAAAATGGTTCCTAACATTACTTGAGAAATACTCCTCTCATTCTCTCAAGGTTTGGCTGTCTTTTTAGTGCTTTGTCTTAGTCAGAAAGATAATTTCCAACAGCCCAACTTAAATTTTGATTCCTCTAGTTGTAGTCGCCAGGATTGAACTCATATCATATCGTATGCATATGCATATGCATATGCATGCTGTCATGAATGATGTCTGAAGTCACGCACGTTTGGAACTGTTTTAAAACATGTTAGATAATTAGCTCAATTATTAATTCTATGATCACAATATTCACACCGACATATATTGTGACACTTGTGTGCAGGCTCACCTAACAAGTATATATAGTCCATATATGGCTTATCCGATAGGTTAAAGGTCAGTGGCTTTACCTTTCCAAATTATTCGTTAATCACCACTAAATT
The DNA here is from genome assembly GCF_965113065.1 of Corylus avellana. Taxonomy (NCBI): domain Eukaryota; kingdom Viridiplantae; phylum Streptophyta; class Magnoliopsida; order Fagales; family Betulaceae; genus Corylus; species Corylus avellana. The sequence continues at coordinate 4,219,598 of NC_142500.1, read as the reverse complement.
TATAATTATGTCCATTTCCGGTAATTACTTGGGATGAATATCTAAGTAATTTGTGATCGAGATTGGACCATGTAAACCTACCCCAGTTGAACATATATAGCTAGTAGCTAGCTAGCTAGCTAGATAGCCCCACTGAAAGAGGTGGGGGAGAGACGTTTGGTTAAAGGGTGTCTGCTTTTTGGAAAAAAATAGGAGACAGGTTCATATAATCAACCACCTTGTCTGTGCATGCTTTTCTTCCAAATTCATGAAACCCGCTCTCTAGAGAAACCATCAAGAGCTTCATATGGCCACCCCCAGATTTCAAGGTTTCTTTTTTTTCCCACTAACTTATTAATTATTTCTACTGTTTTTCCATCGATCAAGCTAGCTAGGTATAGCTTCCTTGTTGGCTAGGCAACCCAAAAAGCTTAGGGAGAAAAAATGCATTACAACATATATAGAGGTGCATGATGATTGATGTCTATATAGATTTGTTTCCTGTTTATTTAATAATGTCTTCATCGTGAGTGATGATCATCATCATTTGCATCGAATTTTTTCATTCTACAGAGTACATCCAATGATGTAAATGCCGAGGTGTACAGCTACGAATGTGTTATATATACACCTATGTAATCCTCTCCACATTTTTGTTATCTATTGAATCAAATATATATGTGAATTACTGTCTTTCGTTTTATATATATATTTTATATTAATTAATTAATTAATTATTTTTTGAGTTTGATTATATATATATATTTTGTAAAAGAGTTTGATTATATTAATTAAGTTGGTTTATTTTCTTACAATCAAATCTAGCATTAATTTGCTTGTAAGTTTATTAATTTGCTTCCTAATTATTTAGTCAACGATTTATTGTTTGTCACTCTCTAGCCTCTTTATAAATAGAGAGCATTAATTGCAATATTTAAGATGCAATCCTACTTGTTCTTCTCTTTTTATCTCTCTCTTTCCACTATAATTTTTATATTTTATATAAAATTCTACATTTTGAATCTTTGATGAGAAAATTTTGGCTACAAGAGAATGAGACAAGGCACAACGCGGTACCAATATTGGGATGGAAAGTGTAACCATTGAAAAACATTTCATGAATGTTAAAATCCACGTTCAATATGTTTGCCACGCTGAATGCATATTGATTAATGGGCATGTCGACTTATCCGAGGACAGAGCCGCAAATACCACACAACCCTAGTACACCGAGTGTAATGTAAAGTCCAATTAATGAAGAAAAAGTATAGGTAAATTTATCAATAATTGATTTGTAGTGCATATGGCGGCGTGGTAACTATGCCTTTTTTTCCTTTCCACTTGCGAAGAATTTGCGTCCCTTTGCACCAAAGACTAAAAAATATTATTTGGTTTTAGAAATGTGCATGCATTTTAATTATGGGTTTGACAATTCTTTCAATAATAAAAAAATTATTGCATTGAATTCTTTCTTTGCTTGAAGCCACGTTCGAAGCAAACTCTCTGACCAAGCGGTGTCACCTCATTGTCAAAGCATTTATGTGTAATGTTGAAACCGAGATATGGATTAATAATTGAACTAAAGTCAACTCTAGGGTAGTTATGCTGAATTTCTTTGACATGGCTTTGATAATGTGGCTGGTGCAGGGATGCAATAGTCGTTTCGTTTTCGTTATAAATCTAAGAGCAGTTCTTGGAGATGACGATGGTCGGCCCCGGGGGACCGGTTGCAGTGGGCATGCCGAGCATAGGCGTTACTCACATTTATAAGAATTTTAAAAAAATTTTAGCCCTACTTATATCACTATTCTTCTTTAGCGGAAGATAGCTGATAGCGGAAGATAGCTGATGACATCTTATTTTTCTTCTTTTTTTTTTTTTTTTTTTTTTTTATTAAGTGCACACATATCTCTTAAAAATTAGAAGAAAAAAAAATGTCAATATCGTCTAAAGATAAAAATAAATTTTATACAATTAAAAACCAAGGGGTTTTTATTTTTTTTTATTTTTTTAGTTTTAGTTTTAGTTTTTATCGAATTTATAAAAATATTTTAATCTTATTGAAAATTATTTACGGTCATTTTTATCTTTTTATTAACTTTTGGAGGGGGTTTATTATTATTTTTTTTAGTTTGAAAAGGCATTAACAATAAAATGATATTCTAAAAGGATTAGATGTACTTTTTCTTCCTGATTAACTTTATTTAATTTTCGTTTCAAAGAGAAATAATCTTAAAGATTTTAAAGGTAGTTGTGTCGCCCAACTTTCTGAGCAAAAGATTTTACCTACCGCAGAAACGTGGTAAAGATTTTAATATTCATTCTTAAACTGAGATTCTAGTACTTGTCGAAGGGTTTTCACACAAAGCAAAAGTTTTAATGGGATCATACGAACGAAGCTAGCATCGTGTACTTTTCTACAAAGGCTCAAAGGTTTATGTATGTTACTTGACAACGGCGAGTAATGTTGTAAGTCTTTTTAAAGTCTTTTTAAAGCCATCTTAAATGTGATGTGACTTTTAAAATTATCAATAGATTAAAGTTCATTACATCATATCTCAAATTTAAAGATAATTTTAAAAACCACATCACATTTGGGAGGACGCTATGATGACTTTAGGAAGACTAATAACATTACTCGACAACGACATTGAAAAATAACACGATATATATTATTCGTATTATATATTGGTTAAGTTAATTAGACCCAAATAAGTTACGTTGTAGTAACTATATTTAAGGGACAAATGTATTTTTGGACTATGTAATTTAGAATTTTGACAAATAGTTCTATCAGCTTTTAAAAAGTAATGAATCACACTATGTGATAAACAACAAAGAACAAATTAGTCATTGTCATTAGAAAAGTTGATAAAATCTGTTAATATGTTACGTCAGCATGAATCAAGCCAGATAGTGGCCATATCACCCCCAATGGCCACTGTCATGTGCTTCCTTACTTTGCACCTATGATGTTAATCAGTTAACAAACCTAGCCTTAACGAGCCGAAATTGGGCCAAAATGCAGATCTCAACCAATGACCTTGCATTTTATCAGATTGATGGTCCATATTATAGAAGGTCGTTTGCCCAACCTATATTATCAGACTGATGGTCTATATCATCTTATTAATATGCATGCATTCTCAAAGTCCATCCACTTAGATTAGGCCTAAAAATTACTCTAGCCTAAATTTGGGGTCGTTACATTGGGAGTTCACCATGAAGAGAGCTAGGGGTGGTGCAACCACCTTCATGGTTTTGCACCATAGTGGCCGGCTACCAAAAAAAAATTTCACTTTTTTTTTTATTATATATATATATATTTTAGATATTTTAGTAATTTTGATACAAGTCCAATAAATGCTTCTTTCTTTTCCTTGTTTTTTTATTTTATTGTTGATATTTTTCTTGTGGGTTGTATTGCAAATTGTAAGGGTCATCAATTGTATGAGTTCAAAGTTTATCATTAGGACTTTTAAGTCTCTATTGGATAACGTGTAGTTTCGAATTTTGAAATTTGCTTGAGATATTCACAATAACTTTATTTAAAATAATGAAGTTTATTTTTTATTTGTTACTCCTTGTACTTTTTTTCTTTTTTTTTGAATTGTTAAATCCGCTCAATTTTCTTTTCGGGTATAGTTCACCTGATGTGCTATGAGAATGGTTGAAATAAATAACATATAGTATTCAAATGTTATTTAATTATTGTAGCCTCGGTCGTGTTAAGATATTGAAAATCAGTTGCGACGAGATCCATCTATCCCTATTTAATATATTATATTATATGATATGATATCGGTCTATCATACTTCATACATTCCTTGTTCGGGACTCTTGTTATTTCTTTTGTCTCGAAAGATGTGAAGTACAACCGTGAGAACAGAAACTGTTGTATATGATCCATTTTTGGGTACGTATCCAACAGAAACCCGTGTCCATTTTAGGGATGACACCAGGAAAGATTCCTCACTCTCCTTCTAAGCGAGTGTTTAAATTCGGTGTTTTTTTTTTCTGTTTTTAATGAAAAGCGGGTTACAATGTATGTAACGATTAAGATTAAATCTTAAAGTTGACTATTTTGATAAAATTTTTAATAGGAGAGAAAAATAAAAAAGATTTTAAGATATTTAATCTTGACCGTTGCTTAAACTACAATATACATGCTGCTATTTTACTAACAACATGTAAGCTGAATCCTTTGAACAAAAAAAAAAAAAAAAAAAAAAAGACACCCTAACAATAAAGTCAAAATAAAAAAATATAGTGCCTTAACAAAAACAATGAATAAGCAATAGTTTCATTCATTATCTCAAATGAATCATAAACAAGCTAAATCTTTTTAAAGGTCGTAGAAGACAATAACAAGTGACAAAAGAACTTGATAAATAATTAGCTTTTAAAAGACAAACACTTGCAACAAAAGTTTTATCTTCAGTTCAAATGAACTGGATAATATCCAGTTGGTTATAGTAGAAGAGTTTTTTTTATTTTTTTTCCACTTTTTAAGGAGACAAAACTACCTCTCAAATATAACAAACTGAATATTCTCTGATTTAAATAAAATTGAAAGGTTCTTAATTCCAAGATCAGAGACCGAGGAGACAATAACTCATAAAAGTACAAAAGATACAGCGAAGCACGAAAACAACCACAGAAAAACAACGGCTCCTCAAAACACCAGCACCGGCAGAAGACCAGAGGCGGTTGGAGGTTACCGAGGGACGAATTCGGCGTTGTTTGAAGTCAATTTGTTTTTGTTTATAGTACAAATACATATGTAAAATTTAAGATTCAGTTATGCGATACAAATTTCAAGCACTCAATATATATATAAAATTAAGATTCAAATTTGATTTTGAGTTCACTTCCAAGTTTCCATATGTTATGATACAACGTATTTAATGTCCGTTTGTGAGTACGGTTTTAAAAGAAATAATCTGCGTTTTTTAAATCAAATCGTAATTTTAGAGTGTTTGAAATTGCGATTTTAAAAATGCAAAAATTTAAAATCGTGGAAAAATCTGCGATTTCTATAAGCTGACTAGGGATGCTTATTTGAAAAAGTGCAAATTTAAACCAAAATCACGATTTTGCTTAAAACAATATTTGGTGCAATATTTAACTATTTGGTTATGAAACTGCCATTATATACTAATATTATCCAAACACTCAATTAATAAAAATTAAAAAAAAAAGTACTTCTTAACTTGTTTTACTAAACGCCTGTGCAATTTTAAAAATTAGCGATTTCAAAAACACAATTTTTAAAAACATAATTTTTAAAATCGAACTTATTAAAATTGCACTCCCAAACGACACTTAATTTGGCTGTTTTGGCCGCCGTTGAAAACCAAAAGGCCTATTGGATTATTGCCAGATATATTTGGTGTTATTCTCTCCATATATTTTGTCAATTTTCTTTTTAAAAAATTATTATTAAATATGTGAAACTTACGTATGGGTCTCGCATATTTAATGATAGATTTATTTCATGAGAATAACTTCAATGAGGTCATGGTATAAATTGAGTATTTTGCATCCTCCAATCAGAAGCAGACATTTCAGCTTAAAACACCAAAAATAATATAACATTTTACACCAAATAATTTTCTTTGTATTGACAAAATACCCATTGATAAAATCACCGGATTCCACCTTTTTGGTTGGTTTTGCTATAGTTGAGGGCTCGGATGTGAGTGATGGACGTTAGATTAGAAGAATTAATGAAAAATTTCATGAAATTTATTTGAATTAAAGTGTTTTTATCTTCATTGTATTCGGTATTTTTATTTGATTTATCAAATTTCTATTGAAGACTTTAAAAATAAGTTTTACTCCACATGTTGATAGAATAGATCGACTTTCTTTATCCATATTTTGTATAGAAATTGATAAGAGATAGGCAAAAGATAAAAACAAACATCATTAATATGGTGTTGTCCATATCTACATAATATTACAATAATGAATCAAAATCTCATATTGTTAAAATATCTCCATAATATTACAATAATTAATCAAAATCTCATGTTAAAATATCTCCAGAATATTAGAATAATTAATCAATTGTTGTATCTTATTCATCCGAGTATCCTCAAGATTTTTCACCATATTCATGTGACTACAGGGCTGGCTCAAAAGGGTAAGTTCACTTTGGCCATTGCCTAAGGCTCTCAAATAGAAAAAGAAAAAAAAGAGTATATATCTTAAAAAAATAAGATAGATGCTCTAAATATTAGTCAATAAATTAGGTTGACAGAAATTCATCTAACCTAGTTTGGAGGAAAATTTTGTCGTTAAAAGAAATGTAATGGAAAATATCCGTTTAGTGTATTTTAGATAGGTAAAATTGTCCAAACAATCAAAATGACAATTTTATCCATCTAAAGTATACTAACTTGATACTCTGCATTTCATTTGAAATTGAAAAGATCCTATTCCGCTCAACAGGTAAGTAATTTAAGCCATTGCCAAAAGACTCAAATAGAAAGAACAAAAAAAAAAGAGTTCGAGAACAAGGAGGCCCTAAATATTAATCAATTAAAATTGTGAGTGCATTTTGTCCCTTCTCCTCTAAGAATCTTGAAATTTTTTTTTTAAAGCAAAAAAAAATTAAACTTTTTGTCAAAATGGTATTTTGACAATTTTTATAGTAAAAAAAGTTAAATAAATATTTTTAAAATTTTTTATCAAACATACCAACATTTTGTTTAGCACAGTTTTTTAGTTACTAAAAATATTTTTTAAGTTCTATAATGCAATGCTCTCTATGTATTTTCTCTACGTGGTAATTTTATATTTTGGTACTTCTTTTTTGAAATGAGAATCTTTGCAATTTCATTAATAATAAGATTCAGAGAGCATAACAATACAGATATCAACTACGTACTATTTATGACCTCAACTTTTCTGCTAACTTATGTACAATTGCAGTTAAAGCACATATTTGCTCTTGGACAGACTAGATCTAACACCTAAGTAACTATATTTCCCAACCTTTATTTTTTGGCCGTGAGAGATTTCTCTCACACCGATCTAATCCTCCTTACCCAATAGATCGCTCATGAGGGCAAATTTAGAGAGAAGAAAACTCATATTCAAAAACAAAAATACAAACAACCAGCAAGCAACAGTAGGGACCGCGGTGAAAGAGACGATGCGTACTGGCCGACATTGGCGGGTGGCAGAGCAAAAACTGGTCGAGGAGAGTAGATCTAAGTTTGAAGACCTAGATCTAAAATCCCACCGATCTCAAGTAGGAGATGAGCAGCACAGCACAGTAGAAGATGCTGAAATTGCTGATCTCGTCGAGGAATACTTAACAGAAAAAAAAAAAATAGAAGAGGAGGGAGATGACAGGAGTGGGAGTAGAGGGGGACTGCTCCCTCCCTCTACTATTATATTTTGGTAGTTCGTTTCTACTTGCGTGAAAGATCTAGAGCCTATAAACAGTATAACCATATAAAGATTTAATTAGTAATTTTGCATCCTATAAAATGAGAAGAATATATCTAAAAAATGAATAAAAATTATTTAATTGACTTTGAACAATTAAATAAAAGACAAAAATGTGGGCATTGAATCTGCCCAGACCCGGGCGGGTCCTTTATTACTCTGCTGAATCTGGGCTGGATTATTTCCTCTTGTGCCTTTCATATTTATGGAAGTCAAGTCAATCCTGTTTTGAGTATTTAATATAATTGTGTAGAAAATTTTATTTTCATTATTATTATTAATGGAGTCAAAGGATTTTCTTTACATGAATGAGAACAATGAGAACAAAGGATTTATTTGAGATTGCGTTTAAGAGATTTAAAAGTGATTTTATCATTCAAAAAGTTTATTTAAAAAAAAAAGTATTTATTTAGTAAACAATTTAATAGCGTTTTTAATAGTTAAAAAACCTAAAAATGATCCAAAAGCGCTTTTGGAAAAAAAGCTTAAAAATGATATTTATAACTTTTAAAACAATTCCAAACAAGTTGAGAGTGTCTGCGCGAATTTGCGTGAGAAGGCTCTTCGAGAGAGCGCTGGCTATATAAAGGAGACGAGCATTTTAAGAAGAAAACGCGCTCATAACGTATTTGCAATACGTGTTTACGTATACAAGCAAAGAGAGAGGAACACCCCTTTTTGCTGTGCGCAAGCAAGACAGCAGAGTGGTGTTCTTTTGACGGTGACTAACAATGGAGGCTATGATGAACAGAGGTGGCTTTAAAGTTTCAATGTGTGGTCAAGGGGAGATTGAACAGTTGTCAAGGGATGGTAGCCAGTACAGTCTCTCCACCGGGATTTTGCCGTCTCTCGGAGCAAGAAGTAGCCGCAGAGTCAAACTCAGGCGTTTCATTCTCTCCCCCTATGATCGCCGTTACAGGTTCAGAACGGTTTTCTTCTTGGTTTTTGTTTCTGGGCTTGTTTTCGTTTTGTTTAGATTTTTGCATATTTTATTATCTTTCCTGCATTGTTTTATGAGCTTCATTGTTTTTGCATTTTTATTCTATTCTTGACTTTCTGTTTCTGGGTTTATTATATATTCTTTATTAATTAAAGGGTACTTGGAAAAGAAAACATTGAATTTGTGATTCTCTGTTTGTAACTAGAACTATTACTTTGTTCTGTTTTCTCTATTTCTTTCTAATTTTTGTTTCCATTTGTACCTTTTGAGAATGATTCTTGTATTTTTCTTTCTGGGTTATTTATTTATTTATGTTTCTAGACTCGAACTCTGTTTTGATATTATTTTCTTTTTATTTTGAGTATTCGGAAAAGAAAAGATATTGAATCTTTTGCTCCTTTTTGAGAAGCTAAAAGTATTTATTTGTCTTCTTTGTATGTTTTCTTAAGCTTATTGTTTTATGAATATTCATAGCTCTACTTTTCGGGAACGGTTTTTAGTTGGAAGCTTTTTCTCTTCTGCCGGACATTTTTATCCTTAAATTCAGTGAATCACCTATTATTTCTTGAACTATTTAGTTGATTCTTTGCCAAACTTAGCTTTTATAAAATACAATTTTATTTGCTTTTTTCTCTTTTAGGAAAAGTTGGTCAGTCTTCTCATCGATTTGGAATCTTGGATTTTTTTTTGTTGAACTGTTTAGTTGATTCTATGCCGAGAAAGATTTAGCTTTTACAAAATACAATTTTCTTTTAGAAAACGATCTTCAGTCTTCACATGGATGGATTAGGAATCACGGATTTTTTCAATTTTTCTCTTTGAATTGTCACAAGGCAGACCAGGCTGTTCCTAGTTGGTGGCTTTGAAAAATCTGGCTGGACGCTTTGGAAAACAGTCTGCAGCTTCTGTAGTCTGTGTCTTCGTCTTCCTTTGCCATGTAGTAGACTCTTTTGCTAAGGAGCAGATACATTTTTGCATGAAGATATCTGGTGTGATCTATGAATATCCAGCAACTATGAGGAATTTTACGAGTTTCTGGGTATTGTAATTAAAAAATGACATATCTTTTTGCTAAGACTAGCTCAGCTTAAATTGGTTGTCACAGGATATGGGAGACATTTCTCGTTGTGCTGGTGATCTATACTGCTTGGGCGTCACCGTTTGAATTTGGATTCCTTAGAAAACCACAGGGACCTCTATCCATTACTGATAATGTAGCCAATGGATTCTTTGCTGTGGATATTATTATTACCTTCTTCGTAGCTTACCTTGATAAGACAACCTATCTACTTGTTGATCATCCGAAGAAGATAGCATGGAAATATTCAAGGTCCTGGCTGGCCTTTGATGTAATATCGACAATCCCTTCGGAGCTTGCTCAGAAGATCTCCCCTGCACCTATCAGGTCATATGGCTTATTCAACATGCTTCGCCTTTGGCGTCTCCGAAGAGTCAGCGCCCTATTTTCCAGGTGAAGGGCTTTGTTACATCTTAGAAAACATTATCGAAATGGGCTTTTGCTTTGATTGAAAATTCTTCTGTGTCTTAACTGAATTCAGGCTTATTTTTTCTTTTGGGTTCAGAATGGAAAAAGACAAGAACTACAATTACTTTTGGGTTCGATGTGCAAAGCTTATTTGTGTAAGTCTGTTAAAACTCTGGGATAATTTAGGTGAAAGAAAAGCTTTGCTCCCCCACTGGACTATGTCATTAATTAGGATTGGGATATTCTTTACAGGTTACCCTTTTTGCAGTTCACTGTGCTGGATGTTTCTATTATTATCTGGCAGCACGTTATCGTGACCCCAAAAAGACATGGATTGGAGCAACAATGAATAACTTCATTGATCAGAGCTTGTGGATCCGCTACGTGACTTCGATTTACTGGTCCATCACTACTCTAACAACTGTTGGATATGGCGACTTGCATCCAGTGAATACAAGGGAGATGATCTTTGACATCTTCTTCATGCTATTTAATCTTGGATTGACGGCATATTTGATTGGAAATATGACGAACTTGGTTGTCCATGGGACCAGTCGTACCAGAATATTTGTGAGTAAATTGTTCTGATTGATGATGCTCTGCCATGCTTAAAAAAGTCCAGATATGGTTTTTTTGTTTTGTTTTAATGCTTGCTAGTTTCTGGACTCATTCTTACTGCCCTTTCCTTTTTCTTTTCTATTTAATTTTCAGAGGGATACCATTCAAGCTGCCTCAAGTTTTGCTCAGAGGAACCAACTGCCTGTTCGCTTGCAAGATCAGATGCTTGCACATTTATGTTTGAAGTTCAGAACAGACTCAGAGGGGCTCCAGCAGCAAGAGACTCTTGATTCCCTTCCTAAAGCCATCCGGTCAAGCATTTCCCATTATCTGTTTTACTCTCTGGTGGATAAGGTGTACTTGTTCCAAGGGGTTTCAAATGACTTGCTCTTTCAGCTGGTAATAATAAATTTAAAGCAGCTCAACTTCCATGCTTCAAATCCTTCTCTCTAAAGTGAATTTTTCCAAGATTTTTTTTTTTGGTAAATGCTTGCATGGTGATTTTATTTTTCTCTAAATTTTGAAGGTCTCAGAGATGAAAGCCGAGTACTTTCCTCCCAAGGAAGATGTGATCTTACAGAATGAGGCTCCCACAGACTTCTATGTACTTGTCACTGGCGCTGTGGTAATAATTCAACATATTTATTTCTCAAAACCTTAAAAGCCTCGTTTTTTTTAGAGCTTTATTTGTTCTTTTGAAAAAGATAGAATTGCAGTTTCCTTTTCTTTTTTTAAATTAAATGTAGCAACCAATGGCTCTGGTTTGTTTGATTTGCTTCACAGGATCTAATTGTCCTCAAAAATGGAGTTGAACAGGCAAGTCTAATCTCTCAACTAATGACCTCTGGTTTGTTTATAATTTTAAATGGACGTGTGTGAGATTGAAACATATGTCCATGCTATACAAGATGCTGACTGAAATCATGGTCAATAACTGCAGGTTGTTGCAGAGTTGAAAAGTGGTGAACTGTGTGGAGAGATTGGGGTACTCTGTTATAGGCCACAGCTATTTACAGTGCGGACCAAAAGGCTGAGCCAGCTACTAAGGTTGAACCGTACCACATTCTTGAATATTGTTCAGTCCAATGTTGGAGATGGGACCATTATCATGAATAATCTCCTTCAGGTTTGTAAACTTTAATCTCATGACTTCTAATGAAGAAATAGAATTTTAAACTCAATAGATGTTGGTTTTGTAGTATATAAAGAATTTAGCTAATGTGACATAGTTTTGATGGTACTTACCACAAACTTTAACATATTATGTACTACATGCCTTTTCCTTCTTGGTGGGCAGAATTTGAAAGATCTTAACAGCAACCCAATGATGTCAGAAGTTTTAGCGGATACAGAGAACATGCTACTAGCTCGTGGTAGAATGGACCTACCTCTTAGTCTATGCTTTGCAGTTCTTAGGGGAGATGATTCGTTGTTGCATCAGTTGTTGAAACGGGGCCTTGATCCAAATGAATCGGACAACAATGGCAGGACAGCTCTGGTGCTTGACTGCTTCTCTCTGCTTCTGATTTTATTTCACCAGCTTCTTAAAACTTGAATGCTAATATTTTATTTTTTTCAAATTTCTGTTCTTGTTTTGGGTAAAATCAGCATATAGCAGCTTCTAAAGGAAGTGAGAACTGTGTGCTTCTACTACTTGATTACGGGGCTGATCCTAACAGTACAGGTACCTTCTAGCCCAACATCATTGTCACCATTTTTCCTTTTGCTTGTTCTCTTTTTTATTCCTTGCACTGTTCTGTTCTTTGTTTCTCAAAAGTGGTTTTGAGTGCTTCAGACTCAGTTCCATTATCTTTTCTCCATGCTTACATTAGAAACGTTTTAAGTTGGTTTTTGAAATCCCCTTCTGGTTTCATTTGCAAATTTTGGTAGTTTCTCTTAAGAATGTATAACATAATTTCCAACAAAGGATTATTAATTCTTTCTCCTACCGTATATATTTCTCAATTATTTGGATGTCTACAAATATCTTTCTTAAGTCATTTCAAAATGTTAAAGAGTCTGCTTGAGATTGCGTTTGAGAAATAGAGCCTTTAAGTCAAAAATAGCTTTTGGGCAGAAACTTCAGTTTTAAGCTTTTACCAAAAGTACGTTTTGGCCATTTTTAAGCTCTTTGAATCCCTAAAAGCGCTTTTAATTTTTTTACCAAATTAATACTTTTTCTTCAAACAAACTTTTTGAGTGTTAAAAGTACTTTTAGATTCCTCAAACACAGTCCTAAACAGGCCCGAAGCTTCATTATATTTTTTTAATTTGTGCTTTACAACAAATTTGCCCACGGACCCATGAGCAATATTTTAATTTTTCAGACAAAGCAATTTGCCTTATAGTTTAGATGAATAATGCAGCTACATGTTGACTTTTGGAAGGCCTGTGTGCACTTATTGTTGGCTGAACCTTTGTATTATAATACCAATACAGAAAACCTAATATATGGACAGACTTACATATGGCATCTATTAAACCAAACACCTTACAACACTCCTCTCCCCCCACCCCAAAACAAATATTTATTAATAATAAAGAGCTTTATGATTAATGTAAGTATCCAATGGATAATTTGTTTGTTGGAACATTTGGGGGGGATATTTTCTGGATGCTCTCAATTTTCCTTGTTTCTTTTTGCATTGAATTTGGATTGTTGTTGTCAGCTTGTAGTATTATGTCATTTGCATTTCTTGTTGGGTTTTAGCAGTACTTTATATAATCCTGATATGGTATGATAGAATATTAGTAAGTTCTTTTACTATTTCTATTTTGGCCGGCAACTTAATGATATTATTATTAGATTTAGTTCTGTTGTTTAAATTATCTTATGAAGTTAGTGTTGACTTAATTTCTTATACTCTTATCCGTTCAGCTGTTTCATACCCTTTAATACGTGATTGGAGGCGCGCACACACAAGAAAAGAAAAAAAAAAAAATCTAATATTACTTCTAGAGGCATTCATGTGCGGTTCCCACTCCTAGATAGAGGCAGTCTGCCTCTATCTAGCTTCTTTCTTTCTAATATTAATCATTGGATTTTTGGAAATAGGGTCAATATCAATCATGGATTATATATTCTGCAGAGTGATTCATTAAGTATAATATGAAGTGATGAACTTAATTTTGCATGTATGCAGACTCGGAGGGGAGCGTGCCACTATGGGAGGCGATGTTGGGCGGTCATGAACACTTGATCAAGCTACTACTAGACAATGGTGCAAAATTACAACCCGGAGACATTGGTCAATTTGCATGCACTGCTGCTGAGCAAGGCTTGGCCTTGCTCAAGGAAATAATTCGTTGTGGGGGAGATGTCACACAACCTAAGGCGGCCAATGGAACCACAGCTCTTCATGTTGCAGTTTGTGAGGGAAACATGGAAATAGTCAAATTCCTTTTGGATCATGGTGCTGATATTGACAAACCAGACCATGAGGGTTGGACCCCAAGGGCTTTAGCTGACCAACAAGGACATGAAGACATCAAAATCCTTTTCCAATCTAATAGAGAACCCAAAACTCAACCACCCTCCATATCCATTCCTGAGAGACAGAATGGGGCTCGTTTCCTTGGGAGATTTACTAGTGAGCCTACAATCCCGCCTTTATCCCAGGAAGTCTCATCCCCTGGTGCAGCAGCAGACGGATCATGGGGCCAATCTCGGCCAAGGCGTAGGAGTAATAACTTCCACAACTCACTATTTGGCATAATGTCAGCTGTCCACACTGGGGAGAAAGACATTCTCTTCCCTGTTAGTAAGACAAGATCACCAACTGCTTGGAAATTTGGAGGTGATCACCCTGCTAGAGTGACAGTTAGTTGTCCAGAAAAGGGACAAGTTGCTGGAAAGCTTGTGCTACTTCCAAAGACTTTTCAGGAGCTGCTTGAGATTGGTGCTAAGAAATTTGGGGTGTTGTCGACTAAAGTCCTAAGCAACGATGGAGCTGAAATAGATGGTATAGAGGTTATTAGAGATGGAGATCATCTTACTTTTGTTGTTAGAACTACTGAGGAATCTGATAGCAAAAACTCTCAAATCAATGGGTGTTTGTAGGACTTTTAGTAAGTATACGTGGAATCTCAAATATACCCCATGCTGCCATGCATACCCAGTTTGGATCTTGTGTACATGTGGAGATGTGGGTCAAAATAGGGTAGGAATATTCTTTTCTTTTTGTTGCTCGTTGTTCAGTTTAGAATCCTTCTAGGCTGAAGCTGATGGTTAAAGAAAAGAAAATTGGGAGTGCGGGGGGATAGAAGAGTTGCCACTTTGCAAGTCAATGTGACGGCAATGTAAAGAAAAAGTTTACGTTACAGTCGATTCAATTGAATATATATGCTCAAATATATTCTCAACGTACACAATCCAATTAACAAATAATTTCACGAGATTGAAAGGACATTAGTATAATTTTTCTGAAAGATATTTGTATAAAAAACAGAGGTAAGATGGTTCCAAGGAAAAAAAAAAATTCTCACTGCTCCAAACTTTGAGCTCCCTCTATTTCAAGAACGGCATTTTCCTTACCTTTCTATCCGATTATCTATTCTTTTTCTCTTTATTTCTTTTTTAAGGATCCTATTTAGCTGCATATAGTTAATCAAGTTCTACTATTGCAACGAAGCACTCTTCTGCCCAGTTTATTGACCAATTCATGTGCAAACACAAGAAAATCGAAAAGCATAACAACATAATGAAAATAAAACCTGCACTTTCAGCCTACAAACAAAGCATCCTCTAGTAAAGACAAAAACTACAGTTCTTCAGCCTAAAGATAAAACCCACTTGGAATTCGACCTCAGAAAACATGGGTAGTCAATAAATTTGAAATTAAAAGCGATTTCTCATAATTTATGCTCAAATGTACCAGTAAAATGAGTCTAATTGTGTCAAATTTGCCTTGCACAGATGGAAAGAAAGACAAGTCCGTGTTACCTAAAATCCCAGACCCAATGGAGAACCAAAGATTTGTGCTCTGCTGCTTAATTTTTACAGAGAAAAAGAGAGACAGATTTGTGCAAGGAAACACTTTTCTTAAGTAAGGCATCAATGAAAATACATGCCGTACTAGTGATAGAATCTTCTAAGGTGTTCCAACTGCTTTCCTTCCAATGTCTCTTAAGCGATAAGCTCCTAGCTGTCGGTATTCCACCACTTGATAAGGTTTCTTTGGATGTTGGGTCCTTCAACATAGTCACATAGCACTCCCGAGCAGTTGTCTGATCTCCTGGAACCTTCCATACAACATTTTCCATCAGAAACTTCATTTCAATATGAGAATGGTTCGGCCAGGGATGGCATTGTATGACTGACAAAAAATTTACTACTAGGAAATCAACTATCACCATGACTGTGTTGGGCAAGTCTCCAACTGCAATTGACCCAACTAGGTATACCATCTCTTCAGCAAAGCTCACCAATGGCGACACCTTTTCCCTCTAGAGCTTCATCTGCTAACACTTAGGCAAGAATGTATGCAGAGCTTCCACTGTCTATTAGAATCCTCCTAGTTTTATAGTTGACCACAATCATAGTTAACACTAAGGCGTCATCAATGTAACGCCTTCAAAATTAATTAACTAGTAATCAACCTGGTACATTTCCCTGAACCTATTTACCAAGTAAATAAGACACCTAACAGAGGGCTAATTAGTGAAAGAAAACATCTCTTACATTCACAAGATAACCATACCAAATGAATCATATTACAACAAAAAATACTATCAATGTAGAATTCAAATGCATCAGTTACAAGAATACTACCCTAATTTAGACAACGAACTACTATGAGGACCTGAAGAGGTGTATACTCCAAAAACAGCTCGTTTAGACTTGTTTTTCAGTTTTTAGTTAAACAAACTAGAACGGTCCTTCCAGACTGTAAATGGAGATATTGTGTGGCATATTGCTCAATTCAAAGGTTTAACAATGGCTGACCAACAATGTACATTAAAAGGCATGAAAATTTAGAATAACTGCACAGATGATTATATTAGGGCATTTTCAAATCATTTTTCAGTCAGCTTTGCAAGATCAAGTACGCACCTTGGTGAGCACTTACAACATAAGACCCATTCTCTTTACACTCCACTGTATTAAACAAAGTTGCGGAGCAAATACACATTGTAGCTCTCATATGCTGATTAATTTAAAAACACTTGAAAAAGACATAAATTCACTTCAGCGTCCATTACTATAAAAGCTTAAGCATTTTCAGTCGTGCTTCGTGTTCTGGATCCAGTTTTGGCGGAGTATAACAACCACGAAGATCCTCCACTATGTACTCCTGCAAAATGTTTAAGCTTAATTCTTTTTTTACACTAGAAATGATTTAATAGCTAAAGTTGACAGTAGAAATGATCCAATATCTAAAACATTAAGCCCATTTGTAAGTTCTTAGTCAACTAGTCATGGGTGGGGCAGATGCCAAGAAAGCCAAGTTCTCGGCCAACTAATGAATCTATAGTACAAAGACCTTACTGTGCAAGGCACTTGTGCAGAAAAACTGCGTTCAGAGCTTACCTTAGTGAGCTCCCTCTTGGTAAGGATGTGGTAGTGTCTTTGCCAGATCCTCTGAATGGCCATGGTGGCAGCAAGGAAGCCATAAGCTATTCCAAGAATGGCAAAGATGACGACAAAAACTACAACCAAGGCAAAACATGCCTCCATAGATGCAGGAAAACAATCCAAGATGCCCCATCCATAACAGCAATTGTGGCAGCCAGCCATCCGCGGGTCATTACCATTGAGGGAGGAGCAATGAAGTATAAGCCCGAAAAATCCAAGCAGCACAAAGAAGGCCAGTACCCCTGGTAGTATGTATATATAGAGTCAGAACTTTGAAAACGACGTATCACTGACCAATACCAAGCATTCGGTAGTTCCATAGAAGACAAAATGGGTGATGGAATGAAATCAAGTGAACTTTCTCCATTGATCCTTTATCCTTTTTAAATAAGCACAATAAAAGAAGTATGCGTGTGTTGTGTGTTAGAATTAGAGAGTATCAAAAACATATGAGACCTAAAGCAGATCTATTTCATATTGACAACTTTAAGATATTAGTTATAAGAAAGTAGAACAAATTTCAATTCCAGCTAAGTACGGACTATAGCGAGACCTGCAGAGAAGATACTGCCCACTAACATAGCTAACATTTATGGTCTTTACAAAATGGAGAATGTTCTAACATGTTATTAAGAAGGGACAATTATTCACATGTAACGAGTGAAATTTCTTGTATAGTCAACGCAAAGAACCAAACGATAGTTGTATAAATGCCTTTGAGCACATATTATTTGGAGAACTAAGGCTCTTTCAAGAGTGGTGTTTTTTTGGGCGGACGGTAGCACTAGAAAATATTTTAACTTGGATAACCTGAGGAAAAGGCATGTCATTATGGTGGATTGGTGTTGTATGTATAAGAGAACTGGGGAGACCATAGATCATCTTCGTGTCCACTATGAAGTGGCTAGCGAGTTGTAGGGTTTGATCTTCCAATTCTTTGGCGTAGAGTGGGTCACGCCTAGAAGGGTGGTGGAGTTGTTGTCTAACTGGAAAGGTCAGTAGGTAAGACATTGCATTTTAGAAGTTTGAAGGATAGCTCCTCTGCGTTTAATGTGGTACATTTGGAGAGAGCGGAAGACGAAGAACATTGAAGATTGTGAGAGACTGGTGTTAAAGTTAAAAGCTGACATGTTCAAATTTCTTTATGCTTGGATGGCAACATACAACAGTCCTCGTTTTTTTTAGTTTTACTGAATTTCTGAGCTTCTGTTCTTTTTCTCCCTAATTGGGGTCTCTTCTGCACTTTCTACTGAGATTGATTTACTTATCAAATAAATAAATAAATGTCTTTGAGCACACATCAGTAAACAATACTTTCTTGCAATGATATCAAGCCATAATATATATATATATAACACCGATTTGGTGGTTGCAACTCCATAGGAGAAAATAAGACAAACTGCAATAAGCACAAACATAGCGTTTGTGTTTGGCTTTAGATATAACTACTAACCATGTTTATGAGAATAAAAATTACAAGCAGGATTTTCAATCTCAGCTTGTAATTTTTATTCTCATAAACATGGTTAGTAGTTATATCTAAAGCCAAACACATATATATATATATAACACCGATTTGGTGGTTGCAACTCCATAGGAGAAAATAAGACAAACTGCAATAAGCACAAACATAGCGTTTGTGTTTGGCTTTAGATATAACTACTAACCATGTTTATGAGAATAAAAATTACAAGCAGGATTTTCAATCTCAGCAGGTAAATTAAATAAATATATAACTGCTGAAGCCATCATTTACCTATACAGTAATAAAAAGGTATTGGATGTTTTGATAGAATCCGATCCCAACTGTCACTGAAGGAGTTCCTGAAGGCCCCATCTTTATCCATTACGTATGCAAAGCCACCTATTACAGCAATTACCTGCAAACATGAAAATTTTAAGAGGGAAACTTTTGAGGGTCTTTCTTTGAATGCTTTGAGCCAAACAAATCATCAGCTTTACATAAAAGAAAAAAGAAACTCAATTCCAGATCTCAAAAGCATGTTATATTAAAATCAATACCCTACAGAAGTACTTAGTGAAAGCCAAGAAAATCTATTTAGGACTTCAATTTGTTTTTGACTAATTTCCATGCGTGGTCAATGCTAATTAAAACAGGCCACAATTTATTTGACAATGTACCAGCAATAACTGAACAAGTTGGATACTAAATAAGAGAAGAAATGGAAAAGAAGAGAAGAAAATTTTAAGAAAATAATTTGAGCCGTTTATAAAATATAAGATAGTTGCCAGTAAGCAAATAGCACCAATATGCACTATGTTGCATGCAACAAATAGAAAATCAATTGGCTATTTTGATTTCCACTGAGATCATGCAAAATAAACATCCTCACAGCTTTTAATATTATTCCTTTTCTTTTACACAATTAAAAAACATAATAGTGAAACCAATTAATTAATAAATGAGGACGAGTCCTTTTATAATACAGATGAAATGCTTGATTGGTAAAGAATGGCATCTTTCTGAACCCATTCACTAAAACGTGTGCAAAAAGAATACTCACAGTTTGTACAGCTAAGAATACAAGGAAGACATCCCTTGCCACAAAAAGTCTGAATTTTATCTTACGCCAAGAGTTGTCCTCAAAAACTGTAAGTCGAAGGTGAAACTGAGCTTTGCAAGTGGTGCAATGTGAGAAAGCAAATCCTTCCTGTAAAAAAAAAAAAGGGGGAAAAGTCACTGTAAGACCAATTATTAAAAGACTCCCCGCTTGAAGTAATTGGATTGTAAGTTTTCATATTCATAAGAGCCAAAACAACAGTTTTTACCCTAACTGAACGCCAATGATCAAGACATGAACGATGAACAAACTGCTGAGTGCCTTTGCACATGCATGGAGATATTAATTCATCCTCTACAAAATTGAAAAGCCATTAGACCAAGGGAATGAGATGTACGCCAAAGCAACAAGTACATATTCTGGAGTCTATCTATATATATATTATGTACTATATAAAATGTTTGCCAAGAATATTAATCCAGGACAGACCAACAAAAAGAAGGGAAAAACAAAATTTGTGCTACTTCAATATTCTGAAACTTCAACCAGAATTAGGAATGAGGGATGCCAAAACTCTCTTTTTTTATTGGTAAGTTACACACACACCCAGTTGGACTTGAACCATGACTTCACCCTCCCCTTTGTAGGAGGAAGTACCATTTGAGCTAAAGCAGGGATGCCAAAACTGATTAAAAGCCAAGTGTAAAGGGAGGGCCCTTTTTTTTTTTAATTCTTCTGTCAGTAAAACTGAACTCTAACTGAGCTAATTGTACTTTTTCAATTTCTTCTGATCAATAAATTCATTAGAAATCGTGCCACGAACACTTGCTGTAAAGCTGAGTGTGATTCTTCCTATATTTTCTCAGCTAATTTCTTCAACTTGTACTGAGCTATAGTACCTTTTGATTCATACTTTGAAATTGCAACATCAACTCATGCTCAAAGATCACAACAACAACTCATCCCTCAATGTCAAAACAAAGAATCCCTCAAAATATGCATATCTGTTGTTTTGTGCGCAGTGTGCGTGACAATTTTCGGGATAAAATGGCACTACAAGATAACCATCAATGCGATATCTGCATTTTAGATGTTGCGCACAAGCAATTATAATCAAACTTTGAATAAACCAAGGAGCATAATCAAAGTTTATCCCTGATTCGAATAGAGCTCTAATTTAAATCAAAATTCATTAGAAACAAAATCAAAGTGCTTCACAAAGAATGTTCACCTGGCTCGCCCTCGCTCTCGCTCTCGAGGCAAATGCGACAACACGGAATCGTACCGGCCTCGATATCTTCATCCTTGATCTCACTAGAGCTCCCTGGTGGCGAATCGGCCTGGTTCTCTAGCAGAGGATCGGAGTCACTAGGGTTCCCTCCAGCTGTTCCTGTTGGCTCTAGCTGCACTTCCCCTTTCATCGATGGTAACGTTACGCGACGAATAGAGCCTCCAAAACCCCTAAAATTGAGCTCAATTACCAACACGGGAAGATCATAACACCCTAAATTTGACCAATTGGCAAGCTATAAAAAGCAACTGAGATTCAACCAAAAACCCTATCCCTCCGTTTGATTGATAAGAAAAGGAAGAAACAATCAAAGCACCAAAAGACTTCCTCAAACTTCAAATTTCTCACACAAATTAGAATTGCAATTCCTTTCTCTTTCTCAGGTCTCTCAGCAACCAAATAAAGTCCGGTGAATCTCTCAATAGATTGATTATTTGGTAATTTCCATTAAATTATTTGATGATTAGAATTAAGTGAGGGAAATTTGGGGATTAAATACCTGAATTTGCAAAGAAACTCAAACAAAAAGTCAAAGAACTTTTCGAAGGCACCACACCGATTGGAATGATTGTTAGCGAGGAAGTCCAGACAGCGGAAAATGAATGGGTCTTATTATTCTGCGCGCGGGTGCGTACAGCGCACCTGCATCATCCAGATTACACGCGCAGTGGGACCCGGATCTAAATTTTTGGATAACCCTTTGTTGATTGGGCTGATCTTTGGGCCTACGATTTTGGACCTTTTTGAGTCTTTTGGGCTGGTCTCTCATTTTATACTGGATAAGTAGTGCAGACCCATCTTCTCGCTAGCGTAGATTGGGCCACTATGAATGGCGTAGAGTGCTCTTTCTGTCTCTCGGTATTACGCTGGGCTGGCATTTTGCTTATTAATCGGTTATGGGTCAAGGCTGAAATAAAGAAAGAAGATTAGATGAGGATATCGAGATTGGAGTGTTCAAACTCCAAGCAATGATTGAATTACTAGACAGCTTCGATGTTCATAGATCATTTGTGCATTGTGCTTGTTTTTTGTTTTGATACACTTTCAAATATTCTCATGATGACAAAGTTGGCCGTATGAAATTATTTGGGCATGGAAAAAATATGTGTTTATATTTAATAGGAGAAAGTCTATGTAACCCCCTCAAACTACTACTCAATTGACAATGTTCCCCCCAAACTTTCAATTGTGACAATATTCCTCCTAAATTACCAAAAATTGTCAATGTTCCCTCAATGACGAAATTACCCTCAGTAAAATAAAAAATAAAAACTAAAACTTCTAGAAAGAACCTAAAACTAACCAAAAAAATCCCTCAATGGCCATTTTTTTTTTTTAATCAATTTTATAAGAAAAAAATTAAAAAATTTCAATTTCTTTTTTTTTTAAATTGAAAATTTTAGTTTTTATTTTTTATTTTTTATTTTTTTTATTTTATTTTTTATTTTTGTTTTATAATTTTATTTAAATAAAAAATTTACGTTTTAAAATAAATTTTTTCGTTTAATAAAATGAAATTTTTTGTTTTTTAAAACTAAATAAAAAAATAGTTTTTTTTTTAAATAAAAATTTCCGTTTAAAAAAAAATTAAAAATTTTTATTTAAAAAAATTGTTTTTTTTTTAAATATTATTTTTAAATTAAAATTTTTCGTTTTTTTTAAAAAATCAATTTTTTTTTTTTTGAATTTATAGGGTTTATTCCTTTCCATGAGGCCTTTTAAGAATAAACCAATAATAAAACCGTAAGGGCTTGGGCCAAAGTGAACTATATTATACCACTTGGAGCAGGGGTGTTATATATAGTATTAGAGCCATAGCCCAACATGAGATGGGGGGAGCGTGCACAAGCCCATGAGAGTCGCCAGCGAGGACGCTAGGTATTAAGAGGGGGTGATTGTGACGTCCCACATTGCCTGGGCATGGAAAAGATGATGTGTTTATATAGAATATACTCTCTCTAAATGGTATGAAGCCTTTTGCAGGTAAATCCAATAATAAAACCGTGCGAATTTTTTTCAAAGTGGACAATATCATACCACTTAGAGCAGGGGTATTACACCTTTTGTGAGTGAAGCAACGGCTAAACATGACGGTAGGACATACATACAACAAAAGAAAATATTAAGGCTCTGCTAAAAGGCTTTGTTGAAAGAGAGGGAGGCGTATGATCTCAAGGTCATTTATGTTTTTTTTTCTTTTTTGGCACTCATTTTGTTTCATGCTAACATGGAATTTAAAAAATAAGAAAAAATAATAATATTTAGTTCTTAGGTTTTTTTTTTTTTTTTTTTTTTTTTTTTTTTTTTTAATTTGGATTTAATCTTTGAGCTTCTAATTTCAAGAATAAAGTCCGTTAAGTTTTGCCCATATTTTAAATGTCATTCGATCACTTTATTATCAAAGTTAACAGTTTATCATCTATCATGTATGTTTCATTTAACATGTTAGTGTCAAAGTCAGCAACGCAATGTTAAATGTGGTTTTAAAAGCTATCTATGAGTATGAAAAAATTGTGTAAAAAAATAGGAGTAAGTGTAGCCACCTCCATTTTTTTGGTTTTTCTTTTTTTTTTCTTCCTCCTGATCTTACTCTCCATTAAGCACGCTTAATTGCGGAATTCTAAAAGCTACCTATAAGTATGAAAAAATTGTGTAAAAAAGTAGGAGTTGTTAGTGATGACAGTGCTGCTCCCATGACAAATCACAATCAAAACATTTATGATCCAACAGCTCAGCCAAATACCATCAATCACGCAATTAGTGATTGCACAGCTACCAGAGAAACAGAAAAAGGAAAGAAGACATATAGCAGCAACTCCCATAGCTGCCAGAGAAACAGAGAAAGGAAAGGAGACACCTAGCAACAATCAATCACAACAGAAACAAAGAATCTACTTTACAAGGAAGTTTACATCTTTGACAGGAATTATTTTGTGTAATCTGTGTAATGAGTAATCTCACAATATCAACACTCATGTTAATGTACATACCATATACTCGCACATTCCTTAGACAAATTCACTGTATATAATGCCCATGTCATTACAGCTTTATGCATTGAATAAAATACCAAAAACATTATACACATTTTCATGGTATCAGAGCCTTTCTAGGCCTTCGCCCTCTCTTATCCTGGTTTCCCAAAGAAAAATAAAATCTCTCATTTGATTCAAATGGCTTCCTCTAGCACTCCAACTTCTCTGTTTCAACTGCCTAATTTGGCTCAATCAAATTTTGTCAAACCTGACAATGCCACAACATATCTTTCTTCGCTTTCCACGGTGGTTCCTATCTTGAAAAGCCATGAGCTGCTGGGTATTGTAGATGGTTCAGAGCCATGCCCACCAACCTCGCTCACTGATGAGCAGGGAAAAGAAAATCCCAATCCAGCCTATGTCATTTAGAACAGAAAGGATCAATTTCTACTTGGTTGGATCAACATGTCTCTCTCTAAAGCGGAGCTTTCTACTGTTTATGGATTGCACACTTCCAGGCAAGTCTGGATGGCATTAACCAACAGGTTTGCCTCCCAATCTAGATCCCACATTTCCTAGTTCAAGCGCCAAATTCAAGGACTCCAACAAGGATCCAAATCCTGCACCAAATAACTTAGAAGTGCAATCCTATGATGATCAACTTGCTGCAGTCGGTAAGCCCATTGATGATGAGGATCTTGTTTCCTTCATCATGAGTGGTCTCAATCCCTCACTCAACTCCTTTGTCACTGCCTATACAGTAGCAACACGAGATCATTCACTGATTTTCAAGATGACCTCTTTGAGTCATGAAATGTTGTTGAACCAACAACACATTGCTACTGTTGTGGATACTAGTAGTGCCTTTGCGTTCCACATGCAGCAACACAAATCTGGACCCTCCAGATATCCAAATAGGGCCGGCAATTTGGACACGACCCGCGAATCCGACACGAACACGACACGAAGTTAGCAGGTAATGGGTTTGGGCTTATCGGGTTCGGGTCTTAATCGGGTCTACCCGATTAAGACCCGGATAAATTCGTGTCTGGCGGGTCGACCCGCCAGACACGTTTAAGTTAACGGGTCTAGCGGGTCGGCGGGTCTCGGGTGACCCGCCAGACCCGTTAACTTATTTAATTTTTTTTTTTTTTTTTAAAAAAAAAAAGAAGAAGAAAGGTAAAAAGTAAAAACCCCAACCCAAGGCCCAAGCTGCCAAGCATAAGCCCAACCCGGTTAGAAACTTAGAACTATGAAGTAAGAAGTGAGAACTAAGAATCAGTGATTCAGTGAATAAAAAACTAACAAGTAACAAGTGAAAGTGAAACCCTAAACAGCTAAACACTTCTTCTCCAGTTCTCCCTCTCAGACACTCACGCAGCCGCTCAATCGCTCACCCTCAAGGTCACGACTCACGGCCTCACGAGCCCACTACAGTACTACCTCACCAATCGCCAGCCGCCAGCCGCCACCCCCCCCACCGGCGACGCCTCTCTCTCCCCTCTCCCACTCCCTCTCGGCTCCCCTGCATCACCAGCTCAGAATGCCTAAGGGTCCATGCTTCTTAGTTCTCTATATTTTGCCATTTTGGTCCTTCCTGGTTCTTGCACATTTTTTCCATTTAATTTTCAATTCTATTTAATTCCTTTAAGATCTAAATCATCTAATGCTCAACAAAAGAGAAGAATGTTGAATCGTTGATTGCCCAAATGGCTTTTCAGCCTTTACTACATATTTTTCCATGTCGGTTCGGGTTAGATTACCTGTTTGACGCATGTGTCGGGTCGTGTTTACCCGATTTTACCCGGTAATGTTAAACGGGTCGTGTCGGGTTACCCGGGTATTTTTCGTGTTATAATCGTGTCAGACCCGTTAACCCGATTATTTAAACGGGTCGTGTTCGTGTCTTGGATAATCGGGTCGCTGGTCTTAGCGGGTCTTAATCGGGTCTACCCGATTACCCGAATTGCCACCCCTATATCCAAACCATTTCAACAGAAGATTCAAGCTTACTCAATTTCAGAAATATCGGCCTGGCTTCTCATTTCAGAGGAACACTGCAGGTGGTCCTAATGGTCCCAAGGATTCTGTCCTTCACCTCTGGTAAGCCATCAAATGCCAGGGCCCCTTGTCAAAATCGGTGGCAAGACCAATCATAATGCCCTCGATTGTTTCCATAAGATGGATTACTCCTATCAGGGAAGATATCCTCTTACCCAACTTCCTGCCATGGTGGCTCACACCAACACAACTACTAATGAACAAGAATGATTGGCTGACAGTGGAGCTAATGCCCATGTGACCAATGACCTAAACAACTTGACTCTTCAGCAACCTTTCCAAGGCCGAGATTTAATTGCTGTCGGTAATGGAGTAGGACTTGCAATTGAGAATACTGGCTCTTCCATCTTCCAACCCTCTTAACCTTGTTTTAAGTCTAACTTTCACTTTAATGATATATTGCATTGTCCTAAGGTTTCTACAAATCTCCTATCTATACAGAAATTCTGCCATGATAATCACTGCTACTTTAAACTAACCGCCACTCATTTCTTGTGAAGGACATCAAGACCCGGGCCATCCTTCTGGCAGGCAGGAGTGAGAATGGATTATATCCAATGTGGTTTCAAAGAGCTTCCCGTGCCATAAATAAATGCAGTTTCACTGCTGGTTTAGGATTAAGAACCACTACTTCCACTTGGCATTTTAGATTAGGGCACTCCTCTCATGTAACCGTATCACTTGTACTAAAAAATTATCATTTACTTGTTGCAAATGATCATTCAAATAAAAAGTTCTTTTGTGATTCTTGTCAATTGGGTAAAAGTAAAAGACTACCCTTCAATGCCTCTATCAGAATCAGTTCTCAACCATTAGAACTAATCCACACTGACCTTTGAACATCTCCTATCCCCCACTGTCAGTGGGTGTAAGTATTATGTCATCTTTGTCGATGACTTTTCATGCTACA
Source organism: Corylus avellana (assembly GCF_965113065.1). Classification (NCBI taxonomy): domain Eukaryota; kingdom Viridiplantae; phylum Streptophyta; class Magnoliopsida; order Fagales; family Betulaceae; genus Corylus; species Corylus avellana. Next base: position 4,192,841 of record NC_142500.1, on the reverse strand, counting down.
CCTGGTTTTATCGTCTCCATGCTAAGTCAGAAGCATATGCCACCTTTGTCAAGTTTAAGGTATTTGTTGAAAATCAACTCCCCTTTCACATAAAGAAATTACAATCTGATGGGGGAGGGGAATTCACTTCATTCTAATTCCAATCTTTCATTTCTCAGCACGGTATCCTTCACAGAAAATCTTGCCCACACACACTCAACAGAATGGTGTGGCGGAGAGAAAACTTAGACATATTCTTGAAACAGGACTCACCATGCTTGCCCACTCGAATATAGGTCCAAACCATGTGTTTTCATAGGTTATAGCCATGCAGGTTACTAATGCATAGAGCCTTATTCTGGCAGAGTGTTCCTATCCCGACATGTGGTCTTTGATGAAAGCTCTTTCCCAACAAAAGATGATGCCATCTCAAGTCTGCCTTCCAGAATCAATGCCTCGGCTGATGTCCCATTTCTCATTCCAGTAAGTCTACCTATTCCCCTTCTTGTTGATAATACTACTGCTGCACATGAATCACTTTCTACTGCTGCACTTGAAATCACTTTCTACTGCTGCACATGAATCATTGCTTATTGCTACCTCATTTGAAACTGAACCTAACTCACCCATACCAACAAGGTTTCCTCTTTCATCTATTGTTGCTACTCCTCCTACACCTGCCTCACCCCATTTCTCTGAATCTTCACCTACAACCTCTTCACCTGGTACTTCCACCATCCATTCCACGGTTTTGCCCCCAACTATTGCAATTTCAGCACCTATATCTCCCACCTTTACTGCCCCACTTCAGAAACCTTACAAAGCATACAACCTCCTATTGCATCTCATCCCATGTCCACACGATCCCGCACTGGATCTCTACACCCCAAACAATTCCCTGAGTTTCACTTATATTACACTTTCAAACACCCTCCCTCCTCACTACCCACTTCCCTCATTGTGCAAGAACCATCCAGCTACACTAAGGCAACAACTGACCTTCGGTAACAAGATGCTATGGCTCAAGAAGTTTCAACTCTCATCACCAATAGAACTTGGACTTTATGTCCCAGACCAGCATGCCATAATATTATTCATAATAAGTGGATTTACAAAATCAAAAGGAAAGCAGATGGCTCTATTGATAGATTCAAGGCAAGGTTAATAGCTAAGGGCTTTGAGCAATAATGCGGTATTGATTATACTGATACATTCTGCCCTGTCATAAAACACTTTACCATTAGAATTGTCATTGCATTGGCAATACATTACCACTGGCGACTTAAGCAATTGGATGTATCCAATGCTTTTCTTCATGAGTCATTAATAGAACTGGTCTATATGGAGCAACCTCAGGGTTTTTGTGATACAGCATATCCAAACTATGTATGCAAGCTACATAAAGCCATTTATGGCCTTAAACAAGCTCCTCAAGCTTGGTTTCAATGCCTCTCAACTTCCTTGCTGGAATTAGGCTTTATTGCCTCCTTGGTGGACACCTCCCTCTTTATTTACCAACATGAGGGTGTTAACATATTCCTTCTTATTTATGTCGACGACATTATCATGACAGGTTCGCATCTTTCAGTCATCAATTCACTCATCCACAAACTGCAGCAGCAATTTCCACTCAAAGACCTCAGGTACCTTAGTTACTTTTTGGGCATACAAGCATATCGATCCTCTGCTAGCCTTCATCTCAGCCAAACAAAGTACATCACTAATCTCCTTCATCAAGTGCGCATGTTAGGAGCCAAGCCAGCCACATCTCCATGTCCTTCAAGTACTAAACTATCCAACCTTGATGGGGATCCTCTCCCTGATCCAAGAGAATATAAAAGTGTGGTGGGTGCTCTGTTGTATTATATCTTGACAAGGCCTAAGATTTCATTCTCAGTGAATCAATTGTGTCAACACATGCATGCTCCTACTACTACCCACTGGACAACAGCCAAACAAGTTCTTCGATATCTTAAAGGCACACTTGATCACGTTTTAACCTACCATGTTGGTCATGTGGCATTCTTACATCTCCAAGCCTTTTGTGACTCAAATTGGGCAAGCCGCCCTGATGATCGTCGATCCACATTAGTTTTTGGCATCTACTTTGGAAACTACTTGGTTTTGTGGAGTGCCAAGAAGTAAGTCGTGGTCTCAAGATCATCCACTGAATCCGAATATCGAGCCATGGCCATTACCACAACAAAACTTTTATGGTCGAGAATGTTGATCAAAGAATTGGGTGTTGTCCTCAAATGTGCTCCAGTACTCTGGTGTGACAACATCCGTGCTCTAGCACTCGCATCCAACCCTGCTTTTCATGCAAGAACTAATCACATTGAAGTTGACTACCATCTTGTGAAAGAAAAAGTGCTTAATGGTGACATCGTGATTAAGTTCATCTCCACCAACGACTAGATTGCAGACATATTTACCAAAGGATTATCCACAACTCAGTTTCACCTACTCAAGTCCAAGCTAATGGTCAAGCCCTCTCCCATTAGCTTGCGGGAGGGTGTTAGTGATGACAGTGCTACTCCCATGACAAATCACAATCAAAACATTTATGATCCAACAGCTCAGCCAAATACCATCAATCACGCAATTAGTGATTGCACAACTGCCAAAGAAATAGAAAAAGGAAAGAAGACATATAGCAGCAATTCCTATAGCTGCCAGAGAAACAAAGAAAGGAAAGGAGACACCTAGCAGCAATCAATCACAGCAGAAACAGAGAATCTGCTCTACAAGGAAGTTTACATCTTTGACATGAATTATTTTGTGTAATGAGTAATCCCACAATATCAACACTCATATTAATGTACATACCATATACTCGCACATTCCTTAGACAAATTCATTGTATGCATTACAGCTTTATGCATTGAATAACATACCAAAAGCATTATATACATTTTTAGGAGTAAGTGTAGCCACCTTCATTTTTTTGGTTTTTTTTTTTTTTTTTCCTGATATTACTCTCCATTAAGCATGCTTAACTGCGGAATTCTAAAAGCCACCTATGAGTATGAAAAAATTGTGTAAAAAAATAGGAGTAAGTGTAGCCATCTCCATTTTTTTTTTGTTTTTCTTTTCCCTCTTAATTTTACTCTCCAGTAAGCACGCTTAAATGCGAAATTTTAATAGGTTCATAACCATCAGGGTTTTAAACCACATTATTGTCAAGAATGATGTGAGTATACATATAAGCACATCTTCATCCTTATACCCAGTAATGTGGGACGCCACAGGCCATGAACTCCTCCCAGTCCTGTTAAGAGGCAAATTCTAGAAATGTATTTTTATCCCTAAAAAAACTTGTGAATGCAATGAAATTTGTTAAGATGTCAAACCCTACCTAATACCTAATACCTAATGACTAACCAGCTATAAGTTTTTTCAAATGGTTGACTACAAGTGCATGTCTTGCTACTTTTCTTTCTTCCATTTGTTTGCCATTGGAAAAGTAATGTAAATGCTAGAAGATGACTACCTTTCTTTAAGTCTTTGAAACATTTCTCCTTGGTTCTGTTGGATATAATCAAGACTAACTGTTCATTCTTTGATTCTGTTAGCACTTTTAGATAATAAAAAAATAATAATAAAAGGTAGACGGATACTATCAGATCAACAACTATGGCATGTTTGAGTGTGCGTTTGATGACCTCAAAAGTACGTTTAACACCTCAAAAACTCGTTTGAAAAAAAAAAAAATCCCGTTTAGTAAAAAAAATTTAGAGTGCTTTTGAATGTCAAAAAACCTAAAAATGGCCAAAAACAAACTTTTGGCAAAAGTTTTTAAATGAAACTTTTACCAAAAAAAAAATTTTTTGACTTAAAAATTATATTTCTCAAATACAATTCCAAACATACTCTTAATAGAATGAAGGTCAAATAAAAAGTATAGCGTGTAACATTACTCTGTATTAGTATATTTGTCATTAAAATAAAAAATAAAAAACAAAAACAAAATTTTAACATACCCATTATTCTAAACTTTAACAAACATGACCATTATTATTTTTTAAAAAAAAAAAAGAAAAAAAAATTAAGGAAACCACCTCATTCCTATAAAATTTAATAATAATTTTAAAAGTTAAGAGAACATCAGCATGAGTGATTGCGCCGTCTGCGTAAAGGTTTGGCAAGATCCAAGGAGCAGCTAGCTAGTTGATACACAGAAGTTTCCAACACCAAAGAGCACGCAAGAAACTTCCGCGACAACGAAAGATTCTCCTTTGATTTATTTTTTAAAAACTGACGTACAAGGATGGAAAATTGACAAAGGAGATATTTATATACGCGTTATTGAAATAAATAAATAAAAATTCCTTATAAATAATAAGCCACCAATCAATCAGTCACTGACCAATCAAAATTACACAAGTCACATGCATGTACATGTAGATATATTTCTTCTTCCTCATTCTTTGTCTGCCTTGTTCTTCTAGTTGAGGCAGGATTCAAGCCAATGCCACTTCCCAACTCATACCCTACAACGGAATACATAATATCTTTCAAAATGAATTCAAAATAAATAAATAAATAAAGCCCTCCTCTCTGATAATACTAGTAAAAATAAAGCTCAAACATTATATTAAAAAAAAAAATAGAAAACTTCACTTTAAACCAAATAACTATTACGCATTTTGAAAATATCTCTCAAATTTTAAAAACTCTCAATTTAATCCCTAAAATTTCAATTTGATTTAATTAACCCTCCTCTATCAGATTCTGCCTTTAACTTTTAACAGAAATTACTTAAAAGACCAAATTGCCCTTTGATTTTCGAATTGAGGGTAAATTTAAAATTTATAAAAAAGTTAGTGGTATAAACTTTTACCATTTAAAATTTGATAAAGAGGTACATTACATCAAATCAAATTAAGAGTTTTTAAAATTTAAGAGAGTTATTTCAAAATGCGTGATAGTTCAAGAATTTTACGAAAAATTTAAAAAAATAAAAAATAAAAAAAATCACAAACGAGATTCTTTATATATTAATATTGCCTTAGAACTAAACACAAGAATACAAAAATCTATCTAGTCAACTTGGAGGTTATATATATAAAGAACATAAAAAATTCACAAATTCCTATAATAATTAGAGAATAGATAGAAACTGTCTTTCAATTATTTTGAATCTTATTTCAATGATACTCTAAAAAATGGTAACTCATTAATTAGCAGGATCCTGTTTGAACTTCCAATTAATTATAGTGGAGAAGTATTTTTGTCCCCTCAAAAAGTGAAAAGATAAAAATATCATCTACTATGTTCATTTGAACCGGAGGATCAGGTGGCATTAGAATAAACTTGATAAAATTCAATGCATGTGAGGCGTAGATTAGCGAGCAAGGTGAAGATGAAGATTGAAGAAGAAACTTACAGTAGGAATTCTATATTGATGAATTGATCCGCAATGGCTGGATTTGCTATGGTCTCGTAAGCAGTCTTGGACAAAACCATGGTGGTGTCATTAGCCGTCGGCAAAGAAGGCGCTGAGCCGACATAATCAATAATCTTAATCTGGATTGTCTGGTCTCTTATACAAGCGCCCTGTTTTGAAGCGCTGATGCACCTCACCAAGTACTGTCTCCCACACGACGCGCCATTGTCCCATATCCCGTCGCCGGCCACCCCGAACAAATTGCTCGACGGGAACGGAGATGGGTCGCTTCCGTAACATGCCGTGGCTATACACATATATATATAAAAAAAAAAAATTGATGATCAGAAAGAATTGTTATAGCCTTATAGGTGAAATAATTGAGCTAGCTAGCTGCGCAACATTTCGTAGCTGTTGAGGGTACTTACGTAAATACGGGGGAGAATACTGGGCCGCCGTGCCGACATCACCGAGGGAAGTATGAAACAAGTGTGAAACCAAGGTGAGGGATAATAATTGAAGTAGCAGCAGCCAAGTCCCGGACATTTTTGCGAAGTGCGAGAACTTGAAGGAAAAAAATAGGCTCTCCCTCCCCCCTTGTATTCCCATTCTTTCCGTTTCCCTCTAATTAAATAATGGTGTATTCAAAGAAATGCTACGGAGCAGCGACGTTTCAGGGTGGATTCCGGAAGCCAAGTATTCCAGGTTGACCAAGTAAACGAGACAACAACGTACAACAATATAGGAAGGTTCAAATGTCAATTTTCTTTTTCTTTTTTTTTTTTTTGGTAAGTCAATTTTCTAAATTATTGGTGAGTGATAATTAACTTAAAAGAGACGTGATGAAGTTGAGTGTGTCGTACGTCGATGGCAAAATCCAAACATTTTTTGGAGTTTGTCAGCCTGTCAAGATCGATTGAGAGATCGAGTAGTGTAAATTTCTGCAGATTGACAGAGTAAACATAACATATCGGCGGCTGTCAGTTAGTTTTTCTGACAACTTTTCCACGTCCATGGTTCGTCCTGCTGAATTTTTAACTGTTCAGTGGAAAAAATATGCATCCTCCTAAACTGCTGTGTTGAGGCTCGGTTTTGTAGTTTGCTCCTGTGGTTGTGTTTGGTTTCGTTGTTGTTGTACAATCTCATCCCGGGTAGACTCCGTGGAGGATGTTTGTTAAGGGATTTTGGTTTGATATTGTAGTAAAAATTGATTTATGTGAAAAAAAAAAAAAAAAAAAAAGAAGTAAGAATGTTTGATATGGGAAAATGAAAAAAAAAAATTGCTTTGTATTGATTTTTATTTTATTTTATTGTAATAGTAATAAAAAGTAATTAATGTGATGTAAAAAATAAAAAAATGTTAGAAAAATAAAAAAGTGAAATGAATAATATCGACTCAAAATGGTTTAGCAAATGGACCCATTATTTGACAGAAAAAAAAGGGTATGTTCTAGAAGTTCGACTTAAACATGAGACCAACTAAAAGACAACACTTGGCTTACAATATAATCCACAAATCTAAAACAAAATGTGTTCTGTCTTTTATTTTGGGAGATATGCTATACATCCTTTCAAGTGTCCATTCTTAAGGAAAATTATCATTAGATGTTGCATCTACTTTATATGTTATTTGTCTAAGTAATTTTTACTAACACATTAGAAAGCAAGCACTTAAGAGTGAATATTTGTAAGTATGTGTAATACTCCTCTTTATTTTGGGTAACTAAATTGTGGGTCGACTCAAGAAGAAACTATGTAGATTTGAACCAATAACCTTCTGATTGACTCTGCCACATTTTTATCTCATAATGTTGATACGTCCGGGACTCTCAACCAACTTTTAGATTTTTTTTTCCTTAACAATAACCTATATGAATGTTAATTGAGATTATCACGTCAACATTATATAATAATTGTGAGATAAAACATATAAAATATGTTTGATAATCTTTTTCATGAGGTGTTTTTTTTTTTTTGGGGGGGGTCGGAAAAGTATTTTAATGTGACGTAGAGATAAAAGATGTTTCGAGTTTTTTAATGGGTTTTTCTATTGAAAATTGTTCGTTAATGTTTTAAGGGAAAAATGTAGTTTACCCCCCTGAAGTTTCAGGAGTTTTTCGATTTTAACCTCAAAGTTCAAAAATTGGCAATCTACCCCCTTGAAATTTCAAAAATTAGCAATTTAAACCTTCCGTTTAATTTTTCCGTTAAATTTGACGGAAATTTTTTTATAAAAAAAAAAAAAAAAAAAAAAAAAAAAACTGAGTGTAGTGATGTAATTTCATAGATTTCTGTCCATTTTGGCGGAAAAATTAAACGGAAGATTTAAATTGCTAATTTTTTAAATTTCAAGGGGGTAAATTGCCAATTTTTGAACTTTAAAGCTAAAATTAAAAAACTCCTGAAACTTCAGGGGGTAAACTGCATTTTCCCCATGTTTTAATTTTTTTGATTATTTTTTGATTATATATATATATGATACAATCCTAATAATTGATGTAAACCAACTAGTTCAAAACATAGGAAATTGATAGATAGGCTCGTTCGAGGGAGCCGTGATTTTCAATGGCTAATTTGAGTGAGCCGAGCACTCTCAAAATGCAAAAATTGTATTATAATACCAATATTCAACTTACTTTATTAATAAACCCTACGACTTTAAATACTAATACAGAGGTCCTGTGTAAGTAGACTTCCACTCCCGTTAACCTACTCACGCATCTTTGTCACTCATCTTATCTTGTAAACAAGATAGACTCGACTCTTAAATATTGAATGCTACTCTTATCTACTATTATTTAGCTATCTCTAATTATTAGGATCGTGTATATATATATATAAAGAAAGAGAGAGAGTAGATTAGTAAGTACACCCGTAATTTCTAACAATAGCGTACTCTTATGTTTTTTATTTTTTTTTTAGAAGTTACTGTTATGTGTTATTCTATCCAAAAATAAATTTTGTTTTTGGAAGACCTCATCAAATGGAGAGGATAAGTACTGCTTCCTACTCCGAACAACTTTTTTTGATAATAATTGAGATTCTCTGCCGAGCTATAATAACTAGAATCTAACTCTCGTTGACTTAGCCCCTCTATGATTATGATTTTTAAACAAGTCCCTCCTAACATTTAATGCATTGGGGGTGGTTGTTTATCAATCATGTTGAATATTGACCCACCTACATCCATTAAGATGCACCATCTCCCACCTAAAAACTAGAAAGTAAGAGTGAAAATGCTGGATTATAATAACTGTTTGCATTCGCTACACAGTCTCTACTTGTTATCCATACATGCAGATAATAATAGTAATTTTATAAATTGCATTAGCATTTTTTAAAAATATAATATACTTTTAAGCTTCAAATTCAATGATTGAATCATTTGTTTTTTTTGCTTAGTGGTTTGTCAGTAACAAAAGTTATTATTTTATCATATTTTACTTATAATTCAATTGTCATTATATTTTACACTTAATTTATTCATGTTATGTACTTGTAGTGGTGCTGTTTTGGATTATGGTGTATTATAGATTCCTTACCATCAACATCCACTAATGAATGGGTTACATTTAGACTTAATTTATGTTTTTCATGCTTTGAATTTCATATATATATATATATATATATATATATATATGTTTGTTGGATTTGTAATTTATGACAAAATGATTAGCAAATACGATATAAATAATAGTGTTCAACTAAAGATAATGCATATTTGTATTTACTAGAAGCCGGATTACGACTTAAAGACCTAAAACGCGTATTACCTCATATGCGGATAGGAGATAATAATTGCAATAATTGGTTATATGCTAATAGTAATTACATGATGCAGATGCAGATACCTAAAAGTGATAATCGCATTATACGGATATTGTCAATAACTACATTTGCATCCGTATTTTAAAATGCTCATTTCAATACTTGTTAAGGTAATTTTTTATATTTTAGCAAAAAAAAAAAAAAAAAGAGTTAAAAAATAATTCAAAACACAAATTACTTTCAAACCTACCTCACATTATAATTAATAAATCAAAAAACATCCTCTAAAGAATGTTAGCAAACCAATAAGAAGAATTTTTTTACTAGTTTTCAAAGTTGGCGAGGAAGAGTGCAAATTACCATGCATGCATGTCATTGAGAGTTGTGTTGCGTGTTGGCTTAAACGCCGACCCTTTACGTCTTTGATTCTAACTAGTTTTCAAATCTCCAATTAACAATTTGATTATAATAATCTTTTCCATTGCAATAATCAGAATTAAAGTAACCGCGATTATATTCAGTCAAAGAATCGTAATATTTAGAAAAACAAATCGTAATATACTAATATTAATGAACATGCTTGCCTTTTAAGTTATTCAGAAAACATGTTGGAAGTTGTAACTGTGAAGAAATTGACAGCCGGATTTTTAGTTTTTTTAATCTATTAATATAGATTGGTGCAAGGATTTATCTCCCACGGTCAAATTTTTAGGTTTTTTTTTTTTTTTTGGCTACCGATGTCTTAAATCTAGTCTGAAGCATATATATTCTTTAACTGTAATTATATATGAATTAGCGGAAGCTTAAAATTATAGATATGTACTTGATTGTAAGATTTTTATGATTGTATTTATAACTTTGTAACCCCGTATTAGTATTTGACTATGATTTTTCAGAGCTGTATGCTCTTGATATTTCATCAATAAAATTTACAGATTTTTGTTCAAAAAAAAAAAACTGTGAAGAAATTGACCACCAAATTTATTTAAAAAATTTTACATGCACTCTCACGCTCACACTTTTAAGTGTACATTTTTTGATATATTAGTAAAAATTATCATTAAAATTTAGATAAATTATTAATAATTATTTAAATTGTATACTAATTTTTATTATTATTTCATAAAATATATACTTTAAATATAAAAATAAGAATATGTGTAACAATTCTTAATTTAAAAAGTCAAAGCGTAAAACCTCCCTTGGTCAACAATGGCTGTTCACTCCCTCGAAAAAAGAAAAAGAAAAAAGCAATGGGCTGCTCACGCGTATGTGGGCCGCAGATATAGGGGGGGACCAAGGCCCACTCAAGAGTATTCTTTCATTACCCACAAGTTACTATCGTTGACCACTTGGGCGGTGGGCCTACGCCGTACTTAGATTTTTATTTTCTTGGATAAGTTGTAGTTTACATATTTGAATACATTGAAACACAAGGCCGATTTTAGACAAAGATGTCTCACCAGAAAATATATAATAATAATAAAATAAAGAGGGAAACCCACTTAACCTTTCAAATTTATACTTACTTTTTTATGAAATGGTTTTAGCGTTGACTAATCAGTGTCCAAACTATTTTGATTAGTCAAGTATATTTAGAATTTTTCATTTAATTCAAATTTGTGTTCTCAATTTGAACTAAGAATTTCTTACTAGTTTAAGCTAGCTTGTGAAAGAAGCAAATTTGAATTAGGCTGCCATTCCATGCTTCATCTTAAGTCGGTTCAAACTGACAATGTTTTTAGAGGTACTAATGCTTGTTGTCTTAAGTTCTGTCCTAAGTTAGTTCAATTTGAAGAATTAAAAGTGTGGCAGAACTTAGAGTTTTGAATATCATTCAATTTTAATTCAAACTGAGCACTTACAGAATGTTTGTTCCAAGTTGTGTTCCATTTAAGTTCAAATTGAGGACTTCTATAATGTGGTGTTCCAAGTACAATTCGAATGTGCAACTTTAGAAATCCTTGGTTTTTCACAAAAAACTCACATAAACCCTAATGCGGTTGGAACTGAGCCGTAACCAGTTTGAACTACAGCTGAAATCTGCAATATTTTAGAAACTGACTTTCATATTTGAGAGCTACTTTTCGAAGTCTATTTAAGGGCTTTTGGTGCACAATATTTTAAGAGACTTGAGGCATCATTCACAATTTTTAAAGAGATTTTTACTGTAATAATTATTCCTAGACTGCATGTTTCATTCCATGACTTACCTTATGAAAATGATGATTATATAAATAATAAAACAAGATGTTATTTTGATAATATGACATGACCACCATATTCTGTACACATTAAACTATTATATTGGGTATGATGTGGTTTTACTTGATTGACATTGTAATGTCCATCTGTTCTTAATATTTTTCTTTTAAATATTGGTTGATTTAAGGTCTGATAAACACTATCACATTAACTCAATAAGATGAGGGTGGAGTGAAGATGTGGTTTTAGTTAACGGAAGAACGTATTTGTAATGTTTGTCAAACTAAATGACCTAATTGTTAAAATTAGGTCAGCTCATGCTTTGTCCATTTCCCAATCCAAAACCTCAGCATTATTTTTCGTCAAATTGATAACGAAATTTATTTGAAATTACAATTGTGCGAATAAAAGATTTCATATTTTAAAGATGTTTCAAAAAAACAAAAGGGGCTTCTTCTTCTTTTTGCCAGTAAAGATGCCGTGGGAGTGGGTTAAGCTTCCAATAGGCAATAAGTGTATTTTTATGCTAGAATTCAAATACACAAAAACAAATTTTAAAGCAGGGCTTAAAACAGAACAAACACTGAGATTAATAGTATAAAGTTTTAAAACGCCATGTATAGTGCAAATAAACAGCAAACGTGAGATGATTTTCTCTTTTTCATTGGGTTCAATCAAAGCAGAAAACCCCATGTTCTCTGCAAAATGGTTTGTGTTTTCTTTAAGGCGTAAAATGCATTTCATCCGCAGCTCATCTTTTCAAACCTCCCACAACACTATGGCACACCGCAGACACCACTTCTCTTCCACCAACAACCCTTAGAAATGTTTTCAAACCTAAAACATTTAACGCCTAAACAAACAAAACCTTAATTATCCACCTAATCTCGTTATATGGAATTTTTTTTGCCCCAATAGGCTATATAAGAGCAAATGGCCACGTCTAGGACTCGTCCAAGAGGGGCATATATCCTTCCTGGAATTTCACAATGCCATGCTTTAGGGAACTTATAAATTTATCAGTTTCTATTGTGTTCCATAGTACCTGATAATCCTCCTGAAGGGGCCTTGTAATTAGACAATTATCTTGAAATACAAGGCCGAGATTACACAAAGACGTCTCACCTAAAAATATATAATTAAATTAAAAAAAAAAAAAAAAAAAAAAAAAAAAAAAAAAACCAAGATGCCGGTGGGATTAACCTTCAACAACAAATTGTAGGCAACATCATCCTGTTTTCATATTGATGTAGGCTCAAAGAACAATACACAACATACAAGAACATAAACTGTTTGCTTTGTGTGAATGAAAAGGCCACGGGTCATTGGTTCAAAGGGGAAAGTAATACATGGAACACCTACTTCCACAGCTTCCGCAACGACATGTTTTTCTCGGTCTCCTTCTTCATTACCTTCGCCACTGCCATCTCAAAATCTTCCTGTGTTACATGGACCCTCCTCTCCCTCAGAGCAAACATGCCAGCTTCTGTGCACACAGCCTGCAGACAGAAAAGAATGTAAAGAATATGATATGCACTAGCATAATTGCTCTTTACTGTTGGGAGAACAGCAGTAGAAGAATATCTATTACTTCACATTCTGTCCAAATCCATTGAGCACTATTTGTGCTAATAGAATAAAAGAAAGGCAATCCTTTACCGACATAACATTGCATCAAATAACCTATGGTTGGTAGGCTGATACCCTTCCCTATGTACCTTGGTTGGTAGGCTGATACCCTTCCCTATGTACCAAGAATGCAGCCTATTTTTTTATTATATGCCTATTTCTTACAATAAAAGATGAATTTGTCTAAAAAATTCTTCTAGGTTTTTAACCAGGTTTTGTTTTTCCCAAACCACAATGAACTGGGCTCAAGTTCAGATCATTTGCCACATATATAAACAAAGACTCCCTCAAGTTAATTATGGATATGGATACAAGATTTGGTAAGTTCAATTCAAATATTTTTAAGCTCTCAGTAATTAAGATTCTCAGTAGATGGCTTAAGAACTGGCCGAAAGGAAAAGAAAAAAGAAAAAAAGTTCTGGCACTGTGTCTATGCCACCATAAACTACTGATCAAATGAGTTTGAACAAATCCAAGTGAGTTTAAAGTTCAACCAATGAATAAAAAATCACCAAAATAACATCCGTTTGCCCTAAGAACCAGCTATGGATAAATGAGAGAGAAGTAGATAACATCTAAAGCCCAGAAAACATAAAAATGCAATCATCCAGCATGAAACATACCTTGAGCTCTGCACCAGATGCACCATTCATCTTCTCTGCTATTTTCTTCAAATCAATCCCGCGCATTAAATTCATTCTTCTTGAATGTATTTTTAAAATATCAAAACGAGACTGCATTCATCAACAACACAAATGAGTATATGCAACTTATGCTAATAACAAACTATTACATGCAACAAGGACTATTAGTTGAGACAAAGTATGTTATAGGACCAAACTTATATTCATAAATTGACTCCTTAATATCATATTGGCCATTAAAATATTCATATATTTGCTCATATATCTATTAGAAGAATATATAACTAAGGGGCTAGGAAATGCAGATGCACAAGAAAACATAATGCTAAAAAGAAATCAAAATTTTAGTAAAACTAATATCGTAAACTAAATATGATATTGCTTTAGCATTAACAGAACAAGACTACATAGTACGTACACGAAATTAAAAGAAAGGAAGAAAGAAAGAACAAGAAAAGACAAGTCACATATTCCATCTGATTGCAAGTCAATTACAGGATTAGGAAAACAACATTTCAGTATATTCAAAATTAACCATCAGCCCTGACTAATTTCCAAGCACAATAGAAACTAAAATTTTAAATGCAAATTACAGAGTAGAATTATAAAGGCATCCTAAGAATTAAAAAAAAAAAAAAAAAAAAAAAAAAATCACAAAATTGTCAAATTAATATTAAACTTCAGAAACTGAAATAGAAACACTAGAACAAACTAAAAATAAATTACAAAACAAAAATAGCAAAAGCACTTATTGTGTAGTGTAAGTGAAAATGTTGGCATATGAAAATATCTATACAAACACACATACTAGAATACATTCATTTTGTTAGAGTCGCTGTGACATATACCTCCTCATTAGGATTAGGAAATTCAATCTTCCTGTCAATTCGCCCTGGCCTAAGAAGAGCTTGATCCAGAATATCAATTCGATTGGTGGCCATCAAAACCTGTCAATGATGCAAGTTATGGTAGGTGGACGTCCCAATAAAGAATAGACCCGAAAACTTAATTATCTGAAAACAAAGTCAATACCTTGATCTTGTTTGATGCTTCAAATCCATCCAGCTGGTTAAGAAGCTCCAGCATAGTCCGCTGAACTTCACTGTCACCATTGCCACTACCAGATTCCATCCGAGCAGATCCAATACTGTCTATTTCATCCATAAATATGATGGATGGAGCATGCTCCCTGCCAAAGAAATGGGATAAATTCACATACAAAAAAGACCAGAAAAGTAGACATGAATTATTACAGGTAGTTTCACAATTGAAATATATCACCAAAAGAGATATCATGTTATCACAATTTCAATGATACTACAAAGTGGTTCCTTTACATGTTCAGGGATGCCACTTGCTGAGACATATAGACTGGATATATATGTATATATGAACCACATTTATTTCAAGGATGAAAAGGCTTCAGTACTACATGGCCCAGCGTTAGACAGATATACCTTTTTCCTAATCTAGTTTTCCATAAACAATACAAAGCCTCACCCGCTACAAAGAGAGCATAAAAGCAAATGCAAAGGCATGGGGGAATATTTCCAAAAACAAAAAACAAACAACTAATACATCAACACTTGAAAAAATCAAGTATGTGATGTATAAAGAAGATCATACAAACCTGGCCATGACAAAAAGTTCTCTAACCATTCTGGAACCTTCTCCAATGTACTTCTGAACTAATTCAGAACCAGAAACCCTGATGAAAGTACAATCGGTATGATGAGCCACTGCCCTAGCCAACAGTGTTTTCCCTGTACCAGGTGGCCCATATAGCAGAACACCCTATTATATGAGAGAGAGAGAGAGAGAGAGAGAGTTAAGAGTTGGGGGAAATTGTAAGCATCAATCTCAATTAAGTAAAAACAACAAACAACACAACAACTTGGCAACATTATATTACCTTAGGTTGAGCTATTCCAAGACTCTCAAATAATTCAGGATGTTTGATTGGAAGCTCAATCACCTGGTAAGATAATTACATATCATGAATAACCATTAATCACTCAACCACCTAAGATGACTTCCTAACCGGAGCCATAGTAAACATTGAAGCCTAAATGCAGAAAGTAAGAAAGGGCAAGAGAGAAACCTCCTTTATCTCTTTAATTTGCTGGTCAAGACCACCAATCATATCATATGTAGAATCAGGAACTTTTTCAACTTTCATCAGGTTGACCAAAGGATCAACTTTGCTCGGCAAGATTAAATGAAGAACATAGCTGTCATTACGGAGAGCAACTCTTGTTGATGGAGTGATCTTTGTGATATCAATATTTTTATCAATGTCCACAACATATTTCCCTTCAGGATGAACCTAGAAATAAAAAATGAAACATTAGGTTAAAATGTATCAAAAACGTTTATGTACACTGATACCAAACCACTTTTTATCAATTCCTCGTTGCATAGGACCAACAAAATTTGCCTCACCTATCCAATTGAACTTACCTCCATCATGAAAAATACAGAAGACCTCTCTATCTAAATCAATATTTTATACCCCTAGGGTCAAAATAGGTCACATATACATGTACCAGAGTGATCTTTAAAGTCTAAAAGCATAGTTTCACAACCGTTCATTATGACTGCTAACATTATGATAAATCATTAACAAAAACACCACATTTATTGAAATACATATTATAACAAAGTCGAATAGAATAAATTGGTCCCAAGCACATGGCAGCAAAATAAAAGCAGACTTTAATCTTCATGCAGATGTTGAATGCAAAAAAATTATTGACGTGCAGCTGCAACATTACAGTTGAGTGCATTTGAGAAGGGAGGGGTGGGCAACTTTGGTTGAAAATCTGAACTCCAAAAAGAATATAGTCATTTTACTTATTTTATGGAAATAATAATGAGGACCAACTTACTTTGACTAAAACCTTATTCTTCCCCATTACTTTGACAACTTCACCAACATATGATCCAGGTTCCTGGAGCAGCTGTAGTTCTTCCCTAAGCATCCTCACTGTAATTATTCATAGTTAAGTAATGCCATTGACCAATAGAGCAATTCCAACAAAACTTTAAAGAAAAAGAAAACTAAAAGAAACAGAGAACAACAAAAATAAAAGTGATACAAGTGATTAGAATCGAGACTTGTGTTATCATGCCATCATGTTCAAATGAATCCTTCAATCTTAACGACCAACCACCCATCAGAAATTAAGAGAATTTTTTTTTTTAAAGAATTAGTGTTGGAGCAACCCATGACAACGAAAATCCACTCGTTACAACATCGACTATATGACAGCATGATAATAAAATAAAAAAGGAGCATCAAACTTTCTATTAAGTACTTAACTTCCTGATAGAGGGATTTTGCATCAACCCAAAGTAAAACCACGATGGGACAAATTTAATGATTAAGCCTGAGATGATGAAAATTGTGAACTCAAACCGACTCATGATGTGCATGGCTCTCAACGAATGGGAGTGTAAGCATTTTTTTATATATATAGACTTTAAGAAACACCCACATTCATGTTATCTCCATCAACATTTGCAAATTATAGCTTGCATCTTCTTTGCTTATTCGACACTTTTACTTGATAAATGGAAAAAAGATTTTCTCGACAATAAACAATGGTTATCATCTTCGTTGCTCATGAATTTGAGAAGAATTCTTATTGCTTTTGATCCTTTTCTCGGTTATTTTCCCTTAAATTTGATTCATGAACCGTTCTTAACAATCACTGGTATCGTCCTATTATCGGAACCGCCAAAAATTCCACTCTTAAACAGTTAAACTCACCTTTTCTACATGAATCCATCCATTCCGGTTCAAATCCAACCATCACTTTTTCACAGAGTCGAGAAGCTTTATCACAATTCCAACAATTGACAATCCGAAACCCTAACCCTATAATATAATTGAAAAACTACCAAAACCACATCTAAACCTAACCAGTTTCAAAATAAAAGTAGAACCCCAATCAATCCCAAAAGAAGCAGTTATTAGGGTTAGGGTCAAGAATACCTCTAGAATTGAGCTCGTTACGCTGGGCCTCGAGGCGGTTGAGATTGTGGGTCTTCTGGCGGACCTGGAGCTGGAGCTCATGGATGTGTTGTAGGTAGTACTGCCTCAGCCCCTCTCCTTGCTTGGACGCCTTGGCCGAGCACGTCTCCTCCGCCACCGCCGCCGCCTCTGCCTGCTTTCTTTCCACTTCTACCGTCGCCATATCGTCAACACCAAGTATCGAAGGGTTTTGGATTCCGGATCTGAACGTAAATCGCTATTCGTAGTTCAGGTTCGGCAGCTGTGCGCAAACCTTTTGTGATTGGGAAAATATTATTGTACTGGGACTTCATTGATCCTTTTCGTAAGTAAAAAGAAAGCTGCTCGCGTGTGGGCTTGGGCCTTAGAGTCCGCACCACAATAGGAAGAGAACTTGGGGTCCGTTTGGTAATGAGCTTGGTGATTTTTATTTTTATTTTTATTTTTTATGTGATATAAAGTAGATAGAAGTTTATATTGTTTTGTATGAATATATATATATATATATATTGTAATGAATTTTTATTTGAATAATAATAAGAAGTGATTGATGTGATATGAAATGCTAAGCTTACAAAATATTTTACAAAAAAAACTTTACAAAGTGATGTGATACAAAATGATTGAGAATAAGATGAATTTAAATTTTAAGAAATTTAATCATATTATGCCACATTACTTTGTAAGAGTTTTTTTTTTTTTTTGTAAAATATTTTATAAACCTATCATTTCTCAAAGAAAAAAAAAATGCAAAATCGGTCATTGTGGTTATACTGACTTGCAGTAATTTTTTTGTGCTATAAAAATGTTCTAAGTACTCATTGTAGTATGCAAAAATAACAAATATGTCTATGTATCCAACTTCCGTATAATCTTTTTGGCAAAAACTGTTAGATAACAAATACATCTCATGGGTGACACATGTCATAATCCGATTAGTGCTAATGTAGCATTTGATAGTTTTGGTCAAAAAATTAGACAGAAATTAGATGCATAAACTTATTAGTTATTTGTGCATATTACATGGAGCTCTTAGAATATTTTTATATCACATGAAGCTTATTGCAAATCAAGATCCAACTTCAAACTTTTGCCCTTGAACGCTTGAGATCCAAATTCGAACGTTCACCCAAGTAGAAAATCCACAAAGTCCAAAATTCTACCCCCCCTAACACTTAGAATCAATCTCAACACTCACTTGTACAAATTAAAGCATACTTAATCTGAATTAAAGGTTGGGATATTATAGACACATGCCCCTCTTTTAAAAATGGTTTCTCTCTTATCTTTTTGAAAGTTGGTTCTCAAAGTCAAAACGTATATACTCTAAAGTTCATTTGGTCATCATCTATTGTTCATATCGTAAAATGTTTAAGCTTCACAAACCTAATATGCAGTTTATCCTTGTTTGTAATAAATTATGATTTTTGTCTAAATTTGTTTTTCTAGATTGATCGTCTTATAGATTATTATTTTACCTTTTAATTAGTCAAATTAGAAGTTTTTAGAGCATCTCCAAGAGACCATGTAAACTAACTTTTTAGTTAAAATAGCATTTTTTTCTTCCTCCAACAGTGCTATAAAATAGCATTTTTGTTTAAAGATGCTACAGTGAACTTTCATATCTGAAAGTTCACTGTAGCATATGTAACTATTATTTAATTATATTTTATCTTTCTTTCAATTTGTTTAATCTTTTCTCTCTCTTCTCTCTTTCTCCCCTTCTCCCTCACGCTCCCTTCTCCTCCCTCAGTGCCTCCTCATCTATTTTCTCTCCTTGTCCCTTCTCTCTCAGTGTCTCATCTCTCTCTCTATCCTTGTAGGGCTGCCACCCAACGGCCAAACGACCACGGAGCAGCGGCCGAGAGCCTTTCTAGGTTTCAATCTATCCGATTAGAACAACTAGCGGAAAAGACCGGTGCACAACCGGCGGCCAGAACTCGGTCACCCACGGAGTTTCGTCCGCCGTACACCACCTTGATGGGTTTCAGGTGGTTTGATTTCTCCAAAATTGTGGTTTTAGGTGATTTAAGACAGTTTGTAGTGAGGGAGAGAGAGAGAGGAGTGGAAAAAATAATAAAAAAATAGATTAAAAACAATATTTAAATAAAGTAGACATTATAAAATAGAGAGTCTTTTGGAGTTCATTGCAAAAAAGTAGTAGGTAACCTAAAAAAGTAGTATTTTGAGTAGTTAAACTACAAATTTTTTTTGAAAGAAAAACATTTCAATTTCATTGATAATAATCACGAGCATAAAGCTCTTACATTGCAGGAGCACAAAGCCCTGAAAATGCAAATTATAGCCGAAGCTACAAAGATGCAATCATTAACTAAAACCTCCGCTAACCTATGACTAGTTTTCATTTGAGATAACAGATCTGCATAAGACAAACACAATCCAATGCATAGGTAGCTCAAATTCCTTCTCGACCCAAAAGCCAGGATAAAGTTCACGTCCACAACTCAAAGGCTTGGGCCAAAAATCACATCCACGACCCAAAGGTCTGGACCAAAGTTCAATTCACATCCAAGCAGACAGATCGAGGGGCCAAGCCTTATTACAAATAGAAGCAAGAAAATCGAAATAAAACGTGGACGAACCAAAGAGGCAAAGCCTTATTACAAGCAAATAACATGAATGAAATGCATACAGGGAAAAACATGAACAAAGACAATACAAGGAAAGTAAAACAAAACGGGAACAGGCACACGCAGCATGGATGCCGATAGTGTACTCGCCGGAGACCAACAACAGAAGGGAACGTTGGATGCTCGACGTGGCAGGGACGCGGAAAAAGGCCCAAAACAGTGGATGAAGGGGGGCGAAGCCGATCGCCAGTTGGCCGAAAAACCATTGCAGCAGGGGGCGTTGAGGCTCTTTGCTGGAGCGGCGCGAGGAAAAACCCAACAACGGACAGTGGGCGGCAGAGCGGGCAGAGGAGATCGGCGGTGAACACAAAACAAAAGAAGGGAGAGTTTGAAAGAAACCCCAAAATCAGCACCCACGCTGAGTGGCACACAGGCAAAGCTACAAGAACAACATACCAAAAACACAGCAAAGAAACAAAAGGGAAAGGAACAGAAAACAACCATAGAGCCCCGCCAGAGACAAAAGCGGAACAAAGAGGAAGGGGCGGCGAAGAAGGGGTAGGGAGGAGGCAACCCGGGCCAGGGACATCAAGTAAACTACTGGCATCCGAAGCAAGGGCAGGCGAAGGGGAGGAGGGAGGCAACAAACGGCCATCCCTCCTCCCCTCACCATGGGGGAGGGGGCTTACCTTAGGCTGCGGCACTAGAGAAAAAGCGAGAAAACCCTAGCCTACAAAAAAAAAAATTTAACTACAATTCATTGTTGGAGATGCTCTAAGACGCTTTAATTTGATTTTATTGCATTTAAAACGGATCAAATAGATCATATGATCCTAATGAAGTGGACATCATCATTCACGCGTTTGTCATTTTAAACTTTATCATACTAATACAATATCAGATAGTTCCTATTCAATGTTAGTTTAATTTTATTTAAGAGCCAAGACTAGGAGTGACGCCATTAAATCAATTTAGTCGTTGGCTTAATCACTTTAATATTGTTGACATATTTTAATCTCTTTATGTGCTATTCAAAATTGCCTTTGATGTTTTAAAATAATATTTTTAATTTTAAATGTTTTAGATGCATGGGCAATTTTTTTAGGTGGATTTAATTTTGCGCCAACTCTTAGACTTCCGTAAAAATTAAAGAAACTCAAAGGCATTCATGTGCATCCGCTTGTTTGCTATTTTCGAGTATTTTGTCTATATTTATATAAAAAAATTAATTTTAATTTTTTTTTTAAAATAAAATAAAAATGTTTTCGGTGTTTAGCTCATACGAAAAAATGAGAGATAGGAAAAATGACCGACAAATTACGGCAACATCCAGCGAACACCGTGGCGAATTCCAGCAATCTTTGGTGGTGGCGACCGGTGGTCCAGTGGAGGCACTGCAGGGTCTGCATGAACTCCAATAATTTAAGAAGGAAAAGTTCAAACTCGAAAAATTGTTTATGGTATTAAAAAGGAGAAAAACATTTTACAAAAAATTAAAAAAGGTTATTTTGGTCAATCGAAAATATATTTAGTTTGACTATGATTTTTAATCATACCAAAAAATAATTGTTTCAAAAGAAATGAAGTTTAATCAATATCTTTTATTATGTCATATGAAATAACTTGACCTATCACATTTTTTTATTGTACAAATTTAACCATCAAAATCCTGTAAAATTATTACACAAATAAAATAATCAATTTAGGGTACACGAGAAGAGATTTTTCTCATTTTCTATAAAAATGCAAAAGAATATGAGAAGTGGATTTCCACCTCTCTAGCAATTGACAGTCGAGAGAAAATTCACACTCTTGAATATTTAAATGCAACAAAACCAGAAAATTATTTAAGATTTTTCCGTCCAAATGCCCCCCCTATCTGTTTGGTTGAACGGGCCTGTAAGGGCTAAATTAGTAATTTCAGAAAAGCAAACCTGAGATGTGCCAAAAATCAAGAAGTCCCCGCCCTATATAAAGAGCCAGATACAGTGCCGTTTCTTCTTGCGCCTAGCCCTTGCCACACTGCTCTGCTCTCTAACATATATAGATTTTCATTTTTGTTTTTTGTTTTTTATTTTCTGTAATTTTGCTATAGCTTCGATTCACTCAGAGCCATTGTAGAGGGTTAGGAGGTGCGGATTCACGCATAGCTCGCCATTTTCATTTCCGAGGATTCCAAGAACCAGCGTTTCCCACCTGTGTCAAATACCGCCATTTCTCCCATTAATCCCGCAAAATTTTACTTCTTAAGCTCTTGATCTTCATTTCGCAGACCTTGCTTCAGTAATCACTAATCAATTTCCGGTTTCGATTTCGTGTAAATTTGTTAGGGTTAGGGTTTTTTTTATTTGGGTTCAATTCCTTAATTACAGATCACATCAGAAAAGAACAGAAAAGAAAAGAAAATAATTTGTTAATTAGGTTATTGGATTTTGTTGGTGTTTGTAAGTGATGGATAAGAAAAGGGTAGCTGTTCCGCTGGTGTGCCACGGCCATTCCCGGCCAGTAGTGGATCTGTTTTACAGCCCGGTTACTCCCGATGGGTTCTTCCTCATCAGCGCGAGCAAAGGTTCGCATTTGTGTCGATTGGTTTTCGTGCATTCTTCTCGAATTTCTTTATCTAAATTTTGAATTTACTGAGTAGAAACTTGTTCTGTTTGTTCATTTTCATAGGATATGGGTTGTTTTTTTTGTGTTCACATTGGATTGCTATTGCTGCTATTTGTGTCTAGATTTGATAAGAAAACTGTTATTTGTTAGTGATCGGATTGTTCTGAATAACCAATTTATCCGGTTAGGCAAGAATTGGTTTTATTGACTTAATTCTTAATCAAATTTTGAACAGGTAGCTCATCAAGAATTCAATTGTATAACTAGATATACAACTCGGGTTCAGTGAACAATTGAAATTAATTGTATGCATTAATACCTAGATAGTTATAATGGTGGTGAGTTCTAATATTTTTATATCAACAAGATAGTCCATGGAACTGTGGCACTAGGATACATGTAAATATAGGTGAATGTTCCCTGCAATGTAATGGATTTATTAAATGTAATGGAGGTGATATCTGAGTTTTTCTACCTTTGTGGTTCAGATTCTAATCCAATGCTCAGAAATGGAGAGACTGGGGATTGGATTGGGACATTTGAGGGACATAAGGGTGCGGTGTGGAGTTGCTGCTTGGATACTAATGCTTTACGCGCTGCTACTGGTTCTGCGGACTTCACTGCGTATGAATTAATTATTTCCCTTGTTTACTCGATGCATTTATCAATGCTGTATGCTTTGCATGGTGTGAAATCATTTGGAAAATTATTTTTGTTAAAGAAATGTCTTTGGCACTACTGTGAAGCATGAGAACACCCTTCATGTTTAACTTAGCCAGGAAACTTTTCTGAATTGTTTATTGTAATCTGATGTTAACATTTTCTGAATTATTTTTGTTAAAGAAATGTCTTTGGCACTACTGTGAAGCATGGGAACACTCTCTATGTTTAACTTAGCCAGGAAACTTTTCTGAATTGTTTATTGTAATCTGATGTTAGCATTTTCTATGTCTGTCTTTGTTTCGATTTAGGCTTCTTGTCAGTTTTGGCATTATTAGGTATCCCACTTATTTTCCCTTATACTCCGTGTTATGTTGGCCATGCATTCCTAGTCTGTATATACTCATCTAAAAGTTGGAACCATGATAAGTTTGTTGTTCTTCTTGATGGAGTATTTTATATGGTGTAAAATACAGAGTTACAAGTAGTTGAGTGGGGTTTTAGTTAAGCATTTATATTCAGCAGTATAGTGCCATTACAACGTCTTTGTTAATCTAAGAAAAACTGGAATGAATGTTGCAAGTCTCATTTAGTGTTGTGTACTGAATAAAAGTTGACATGTTATGTGGCTTGATCTCATTTGCAGGAAAATTTGGGATGCATTAACAGGTGATGAGTTGCACTCATTTGAACACAAGCACATTGTTCGAGCCTCTGCTTTTTCAGAGGTAGTTTTAGCTTTTTTGTTTATGTGTTTTTGAATACACACATACAAGCATATGCATGCATGTCAATTTACACACAGACACAATAGCAAAACATGGTGGGTGGGGGGCGGATTGAGGAAACTTAATAGTAATACAGTTAGCTGTTGAGAGCAACTTATGAAAATACTTATTACCATTTGTTGGAGTCTTACCTAGGGGTGTAAATGAGCCGAGTTTGGGCGAGCTTTGGCTGTCCAGGCTCGGCTCGTTTATTTTTGGGTCAGGCTCGAGCTCGAGTCGAGCCCGACTTTGCTGCTCGAGCTCGGCTCGACAGGATTAGAACCCTGTTCGAGCTCGAGCTCGAGCTTGTCTATTTTGCTCGGGCTCGAGCCTGGGCTCGAGCTCGAGCTCGACTTTTTTTCTTTTTTTTTTTTGACTTTGTAATTTAAGTGTATTAGATTATTACAAAAATCATCCAATTGGTACAGATCTGAAGAAAAAGCTAATTGACTGCAGATTTTTGATAAGTAATTGATTGTAGAAACGTCACAATAAACCATTTTCAATTGGTACAGATCTAAAACTAAGACCATAGTTATTAGAATTGGATGACAATAAAGAAGGGAAACTGCAAATAAAACTCAAAACTGCTGAATTAACACAGCTTCTGCAGCTATAATACAACAAAACTTCATGAACTATGCCAATTTTGAATATGGACATCTTTGTTCAAGTCCAAGCCCTTATCTTTGTTCAACAATCACAACCTAAACCATCAGTAAACAACAAGGTCTTCATATTTCACGACAAGAGCTGATATTACCAAGATTACAACTAAGAATACCAGAAAGTTGGCAAGCAGAAAAGCCATTCATCTAGTCATCCAAAAAAGAAAAATCATTGTTCATCTAAAACTAGCCAGGGCCCAGGATGTCGTCCATTTTTGACAAATAATTATTCCTTTGGGAGGTACTTTCATTCTCCTTGGATTATCAAAAACATTCTTAAAATCATACCATTATCATGCTCCTTTTAATGATAAAAAATTAAACCTGAACTTCCATTGTGGTTTTTATTTTTTATTTTAAAAAAACCACTCGTGTAGCAAAACCCCAAACCACCCACCACCCAAGAAGAAACGGAGAAAAAATAACCCAAAAAGAAAAGAAAAACCCACAAATCTTATCACCTCCTCCGCCTCCGATCCGCGGCGTACTGCGAGTCTGCGAGAGTGAAACGACCTCCGAGAGCGGCGTGGACAGCGGGGTTGGCAGCGGCAAGTTCCTGGAAACCGAGCACGAGCCGTTTAGCTTCAGCCAGGCGTCAAGGTGTGTGGTTGCTGCGGTGGTGGTGGTGGTTGCTGTTGGGGGCACTGGGGGAGTGGTAGGAGCGGGCCGAGCGGCAACAGAGATAGGAGGCGAGGAGGATGGTGGAGACAGTGAGAGGAGAGTCGAGAGAATGGAGAGAATAGAGATCAGAGATGATAGATTTAGGTTAAATTTGGGTTCTCTAATTTGCAACCGTTGGATTTGGAAAAATAATTAAATTTTAAATATTAACGGTTGGATTCGTTTTACCAAAAGCTTATCCCATGTGGCTGTCCCTACTTAGATCTGATGTGCTTGTTTAATATGATCCATTGATTATATATACGTTTTCAACATTTAATATTACTCGTCAGATTAGATCAAACAAGGCAAGCTTACGGTGTCTCTGTTACACCATATACATTCTTCTTAGTAAATGCTTGATAGCTGTCATCCATTAATATCATCCAACGGCTATTAGATCATCATAACATTTTGGACGGCTACGATTACACTTATATACCATAGATCAAATTTAAATTCAATTAAATTATTAAATTCAATAAAAAATTCAAAATTCAAAATTTAGGAATTATGAATAAATATTGTGTTATGTAGTATTATTTAGGATCAGTTTGATATTTCAATTTTAATAATTAATATTTTAAAAATTGTGCTTTTTTCAATCTCATATTTTTTTTTTCTTCTTATTTTAGATTAAGTATTTTTTAAATCACAACGTAAAATGCTTTATGTCACACACTCACACACACTAATCACTATTATCATATTACATATAGTATTATTTAGTTAATATGTTAAAATGTTAATGCTTAATATGGGTCAAGTATATAATGTCAATATTAATATATATTGTATCTTATATATAAACATTTATATACTTATATGGTTATATGATTGTATCATTATCTGATTTATATGGGTAATGGGTCAATGTTAATTGTTATAACTTATATACTTATATTATATGTTCTCATTATCACGATTCATGATATATGATTTAAATTCAAATTGTTAAGTTTTTATTTACCATAAATTGTGATTATAAATTTATAATGTGTAAATTATAAGAAACACATTAGTTACTTAATTATTAATCATTTAATCTAATAGTAATACTCAAACTCTAAGTAATAAATTCATATGATGTAATGGTCATACACTCATACTTAAATTTTATGATCATATTATCTCACAATTAATATTAATATTATCTTAGATCTAAGATCATGTGATACATCATATATGTTTTATAAGAATAAAGTATATAATTATAATGTATTGATTAAATAACACAATAACTTATGCAGATATACCATATAATTATATAATGATTAATGATTATGTGATATATACGATTCCAATTTCCAAAGTATAAACTATCTAATTATAATATTTGTATTAAATGACACAATAACTTGTGCGGTTGTACACTTGTACTATATAATTATATCATATGATAAAATGATTAATGATATTATATATATATATAATATATATACACACATATACATAAATAACTAAAAAAAAACAAAGGTATATAATATATTTGTTATTATTGAGTGAATGAGTAATATTGATTATATATTGTTATTTGTTACTTAATAAAAAATATATGAGCCGAGCTTAATAAGCGAGGCGAGCCTTATACGAGCCAAGCTCACGAGTTAGCCGAGTCGAGCCGAGCTTGCTTCGTTTAATATTCGAGCTAGGATTTGTGTTCACGAAGTGCTTCACTTAATATTCGAGTCGAGCACGAGCCGGGCTTATGCGAGCCGAGCCCGAGCTTGCTCGCGAGACGCTTCGCTCACTTAACAGCCCTAGGTCACTCTTACCTGTCTAAGCTACACGAAACACTACTGAATGTGTTAAAGAAAATAATTTTGTAATTAACCTCAATGTTCATACTTTTATAAACACATGTGATTGTAGTTTAAGAAAATGGTTCTACAAACTGTTATCTTTTTCCAGGGAGTTATTTTTGTTTGGATTTAGTTGTAATTTATTCTCGTTTTGTTGAATGGAGGGGATGCATGGGGGTTGGCTTTAATACTTTTTAGCAAGTGTGTGTCAGCTCTATATGCTGACTTGTTGCGATCAACACTTCCTTCTGGATGTTTTACCCAACACAATCAGTTTTAAGGTATCTACAATTATGATTTTTTCATTCTAGTTGTCCTCTAATTTTAGTTAGTGCCCGTATGGTTAAATATATTTGCACTATGCCAGAATCAGTGCATTTTGGTTGTCTATTGTTGAAACAATGTGTAGGTTTCTGTTACTCTTAAAATTAATGAGTGCATTTTTCTTCCCCATTATCTGTTTCTGCATATCTCTCACTTGCTGTTTTTTAATCTGAAAATAGGACACACACCTTTTACTTACTGGGGGAATAGAAAAAATTCTTCGTATGTATGATTTAAATCGCCCAGATGCACCTCCAACGGAAGTGGATAAGTCTCCTGGGTCAGTCAGAACTGTTGCATGGCTCCATAGTGATCAGACAATATTAAGTTCTTGTACTGATATGGGGGGTGTAAGGTATAAATGAAGCTACTGTCTTTTTTGTATTACTTGTTGAAGCTTGGATTGTTTGCCAAATATACTTAAGTTTTTAGTGAATGCACAACAGATTATGGGACATAAGAAGTGGTAAAATTGTCCAAACACTTGAGACCAAGTCATCTGTGACTAGTGCCGAAGTGAGTCAAGATGGTCGTTATATCACAACTGCCGATGGGTCTACTGTTAAATTCTGGGATGCAAACTAGTAAGTTTCAAGCCAGGTTTCTATTTCTTCTGCTACAATTCCAGCTTGTGTGGCTTATGATATTTTTTTTTTTCTGTTTTCCAGCTTTGGGTTAGTGAAGAGTTACAACATGCCATGCACAGTAGAGTCGGCTTCCTTGGAACCAAAGTATGGGAATAAGTTTATTGCTGGAGGAGAAGATATGTGGATTCGGGTATTTGATTTTCATACTGGTGAAGAGATTGGTATGTACTCCAGCTTGAATTATTTGGTTGAAAAAATCCCAGTGTTATATACATTTAGTGCTGGATTTCGATAACATTAAATGGGTTTTCTCTTACTACTTCCTAATCATAGTTTACATTGATTTTCCACGTGATTATTCATTTGAAAGTATTAGTTGTAATATGTTTTCATTTATACAGCATTTAGATTAGACAGCCTGTCTGATGCTGTAAAGATATGTAGATCTTTTGTTGCGTTTCTGATTCTATGCCGTAGTGATATGTCTGTA
Source organism: Corylus avellana (assembly GCF_965113065.1). Taxonomy (NCBI): domain Eukaryota; kingdom Viridiplantae; phylum Streptophyta; class Magnoliopsida; order Fagales; family Betulaceae; genus Corylus; species Corylus avellana. Next base: position 4,164,053 of record NC_142500.1, on the reverse strand, counting down.
TATGGATGCAGCATGCAATAAAGGTCACCATGGCCCTGTACACTGTGTGCGTTTCTCACCAGGAGGGGAATCATATGCCTCTGGATCTGAGGATGGAACCATTAGAATATGGCAGACTGGCCCCTTGACCCAAGATGACGCCGAGGCACTCACAGCAAATGGATCAGCTGGAAAGGTGAAGGTAACCGCAGAAGAGGTTTCACGCAAGATTGAAGGATTTCAGATTGAAGATGAGGGAAACCCCAGAGAGAAGGAAGAGGCGGGGAACGAGTGACATGGAGTGACATGGCCGACTACTATATTGCCCATTGCTGGCCATATTGCTTTGCTGTTCTAGATGTTACTTCATGCTATGGGATATGGACTGAAGTCGCTGAAGTGAACCTTTTTTTTGTACAATTTAGTTAATGCTGCATTGCATAGAGATATGGATCAGACCAAATCAACAGCTATCTCACCAGATCTCCGCCCTATTCTTATTTATATTATGGTAGGTTGTATAATGGAAGACCGCTGATCAGGTGGTGTCGAGTCCTGTCTCCATCCGGACAGCCTTATCCTGGACATTTGTTGAAATCCATAGAAAACGTGATTTATTTTTTTTTGTTTTAGTTTGTCATCTTTTGTTTCATGTTTTGTATCTCATTGATGTACCATCATGTTTTCCAGATGAAATGCTTGTACACCTTGCACCTACAAACCATCAAAATGTTCCTAGTTGCCCTTGGGTCAAATTTGACTGATAGTTTGGATGGAAAATGCCGCACGTGAGTGGCACACCTCAATCATTTTGAAGTTATTAATGTACCATTAGTGTGAAATTGCATTGTTTTAGGAAAAAAAGAGTTAATGCTGGTAGATAGGAGTCATAGGACCTTTGTTGTGGGAGGGTTGGTCGCAATCAGCTTATATTATTATAGGTAGGGGTGGGAGTCGGATAATTCGGTTACAAAAATTGGATTTTCGCATTTTGCACCACCATTGTTGGTAACGTCGAAATTTTTACCGACTTATTTTGCAAACATTTTGTTCCGTTACCGAATGACGGTCGGTAACGTTGGTTCGGTAATATCGGTCGGAAATGGTGGTTAGTAATGTAGGTAAGCAAAGAAATAGAAAATTGGTTGGCAAAGTCTGTTGATGTCGATTAGTACAGTTGGTTCGGTTAGAAAATGTTATTTCACCTACCGAATTGAGTTTGTTAGAAATAGAAAAAGCCTATCGGCTATCAGTTAAACGGTGTCTGTAAGCGGTTAATTTGCCCACTCCTAAATTGATAGGGTGGCCACCCCTATCATTAATTTACCCACCCCTCACCCCTAATGATAGGGCCACACCCCTAATGATAGGGGTGGCCACGACGAATACCGTCTGTTGTGGGCCACAACAAATTGGTTGAAAGCTTGATACTTCTCATTAAACACTCTGCCCTTGGAATATGAGGAATATAAGTACAAACTTGGAAATAATATTGGGTGGAATCAAGTAGAAAATGCAGTGTGAACAAGTGTTGAGAATTGAACACATTGGATTACGACTGCAATCTAATGCAAACTACTACGCCTTTATTGAACAAAATTAGGTTTGCTTAATTGAACTAAGTTCTTAATTTGCATCAGAAGCCTCTTAAAACGTAAAACGTGAAGGAAGAATTCATTTTTCTTAGTCCACATTTCATTTAAAGGCGAGCTATATCACACAAACTGAATTCTTCCTTTGGCGAGCCACTCATGCAAATGACGAATATGCAAAATTATGATAGATTAAGGAATTATTCCTTACATCACACCGAAGGACAAAGGTTTGAGCTATTGGGATTTTTTTTTTTTGGTAAGTCATCTATCGTAAAGAATAGATACGCAAAGTCATAGCAAAGTCATAGTCAATCATGACGAATTATAGATATGTGAAAGTTACGTGAATGATTTCTTAAGGGGTTATTACAAGTGGCAAAGTTAGGGTTTTTGATAAACCCTAGGCCATAAACAAAAGCTTATTGCATGGTCATTGTTATTCAATTGAGTATATGTTAAAGTAGACACCCGTGATGCATGACAAACTAAATTCAAATCATAAGACCATATTATTGGTCAATTGATCTATTTTGAACTTGAGTAAAAACTATAAGACCATATTATTGAAATTAAAAATCTAAGAACTAAATTCAAATTATATTAAAATATAGGGGCTAAATATATTATTTAAAAACAAAAATCCGTAAGAAAAGGAAAGAGAAGCCTAGAAGGAATAATTTAATCAGAAAACTTAAAAAAGAAAGGGGGCGGTGTTTGTAAAGTGCAGTATCTGTTAACGATTCTTACGATTCACGAAGTTCAAGTGGGTCAGCTTGTTGTTTCCCAATAAAAAACATTGAAAAAAGAAAGGAAGATTTAAAACACCAGTATCGTAAATTGATAGAAATAGGAGGGATAGTTTCGTCAAAGTGCGCCAAATAAATAACCCATCCGAGGATAGCTCTACCCGATCAGTTGCTTGCGAGAGAGTTGCGACCTTTCTCTCCCCCTTCAGAGCTGAAGTGCGAGAGCGCGTGTGAGCGAGTGTTTCCCTCTCTCCAATTTTTCCAAAATCTCACTCCAAAAGATGTCGGGAAAGGGCGCGAAGGGTTTGATCATGGGCAAGGCCTCGGCGGCCGCCAACAAGGACAAGGACAGCAAGAAGAAGCCCATCTCTCGCTCCTCTCGCGCGGGCCTTCAGGTCCAGATCTCTCTCTCCGCTTTTCCCCTCCTACCTTTCGCTTTCCTCCATCTCATTCTCTTTCAATTTCACTCTTTGCCTTGGACTTTTCTTTCGCGAATTTTGGTTGTCAAACCTCTGGGTTTTTTTCTCGCTTGTTAAGCACGGTTTTGGTTGGTGAGCTTAAATTGTTTGACAATTATAAGAAAATGTTTCTAATTATTGAGTTTAAACGCTTTTTTTGGCCCCCTTTTTTTTCGTAGCAACCAAACAGGGTTTGGTGTGGGGCTTTTAACTATTTGAAAAAGAAAAATGTTTTTCAAGGCACATTTAACTTACCCTTTTGAATATTTTAATTAGACTGTGAGAGACCTTGTAGTTTTTAGACATCATTGGAGATGTGTATGCATCTAACTTGTTTAGGCTTGATTAATCTTTATTTTTTTGGTTGGATAAGTGCTTTTCGTCATTGTGCTCTTTGTTTAATTCAATGTTGTTTGACTAAATTGTCCAGTAGGTTATGTCAAATAAGTGAAGAGTCAAGTATGCTAGTGCGATATCTACGATTAAAGGGGAAAAAAAGAGCCATACGGACTGTTGTGGTTTAGTTTTATTATCCAAAGTATCAACTTGTAGGAGAGTGCTTGAGCGGAGACTAAGGTTTTGTAATTATTAGGAAATTAGTGTGTCTAGGTTCTGCTGAGATTGCTCTGTTTTTTTTTTTTTTTTTGGGTGGTCTTCGAGCTCTTGTTTTGTTTTAGGCAGTTCAAACTTGTGGTTTTGCTGTCCATAACTATTTAGGTTTTAAGAGCTGAGTACTCATCTCTGCAAGCTGACGCTTGTGTGTTGAGGTAGTTATCATCTTTGATATTCTAGTCATAATCTCTGTGGATTCCCAAACATGATCTGCATTTTGGTGGCAGCCAGAGGCTTGATTTTTCCGAAATTAGCAGGCAACATGCGGTGCACCATTATCTCTGTTATATATGCAATTGTTATAAATAATGGAGATAGACAGGAAGGGGAAGACAAGTTGTGGTGGGTTCCCTTAAAAAGAGGGTTGGATGGTAATTTTTCTACAATGTCATAGATTGTCATGATGGTTTTCGTTTCCCTTGGAAGGGTGTTTGATGGGCTAAGGTTCCTTTGAGGGTGGCCTTTTTTGTGTGGTCAGTGGCATTAGGAAAGATCCTTACCATGGACAATCTCTGGAAAGAGCGTGTCATTGCAGTTGATAGGTGTTGTATGTGCAAAAAGAATGGGGAGTTTGTGGACCATCTTTTTCATTGTACGGTAGCTTGTGCCATTTGAAATGTTTTCCTTAGTTGATTTGGGTTGTCTTGGGTTCTGCCTAGATGAGTAGTCGATTTGTATACTTATTGGTAGATTGCCGGCAGTACTCGGAGTGCTGCTGTGTGGGAGATGGTATTTTCGTGCCTTTTGTGGTGTATGTGGAGGAAAATGAATGATAGAAGTTTTGAGGACCGCAAAAGGACTTTAGAGGAGATTAATTCTTTAATTTTTTAGCACTTTGTATCTTTGGACAATTGCTTATGTTTTTCTTTTGGTAATTAGTTATCATGATTCTCTTGTTCTTTTGACCCTACTAGTTAGGTGGTTTTTCTTGTATACTTTTTGTGTACATGGGGGTGCTTTATGCTTTTCATGATCTTTATTACTTATATATAAAAAAGGTTATAAATAGTGGACATCTACCTATAAAAATAAAATAAAATGGTAGACATCTAAGGCCCACGACCTTTGTATTTTTGTGCTTGAGGATTGTTAAAGTGAAGAATAACATTTCCAAGGGATTTGGCTCTTTAGTACATCTAGTTGAGAAATATGGTGCTGTCTGTCATTCATGGTGATTATTATCAGGTTGGTTTCTGTGGCAGTTGAGTATGCTTGACATGGATCACATCAAGTGTCGATGAATGAGTTTTACACATAACTAAGTGATTTCCAACAGAAACCTAGACAACATATGTGCTCGAATAAGATGAAGATGTTAAATCTGATCAAAATTGCACCAGTTTTTTTCTTACTCTGACTTAAGTTGCGCTTGGGAATCCATTTATGTTGTTAGAGGTGGCGTTCATTAATCTTGTGTATGATTCATATGTTTGTACTCATGTTTTGAAATGTATAAATGTTGCTCTATTAGGGATTTATTTTCGAACCCATTTTTGTTTAAAAAGAACTCTTTTTTGCCTCCTGCCCCCAGTGGAGGCTGAGGATTATGCATATTTAAACCCTTCATGTGGATTGCGTTTTATATAATAGGTGACTTCACTGTGCCTCTTGCAGCTTTGTTACTGAACTTTTTGTATTAGTTGTTTGTTATAGTTTGCACTGCTTCCCCTCCATATAGGGGAGGTGATTGGTGGTAAGTTTTTCCTTTCTCAAGGAGCCAATGGAAAAGCTGAAGACAAATTACATTATTTAGCGGTTAGGTTTGCACATATGTAATGAAGGTAGTCATCCTTTCTAGAGTTGTTTAAATCAAATGCTTGCCTCTCCTCTTCCTTTCTTCTGTTCCATGTTTGTCTTGTATAGATATAGTTGTTCTGATCTGTGACGGACCAAATTTTTTTCCCCATTTTATGTATCTTGATATGACTTCTAAGATGTTGCAAGCGGAAACTTAAGCAGGGGGCCCCTACTTCTTTAGCCAATTAATTTGAAGTTTATTATTTTTTATGGATGAATCAGTTTGTATTGATGTTTTTTTCTTGGTTCAGCATTGCTGTTAGGTATTGTGATTCTATTAAAAGAGTAGTCTGAAAGATTTGTTCTGGAATGTATAATTGCAGTTTCCAGTGGGTCGGATCCACCGTCTACTGAAGTCAAGGACCACATCAAGTGGGAGAGTTGGAGCAACAGCTGCAGTCTACTCTGCGGCAATCTTAGAGTATTTGACTGCAGAGGTGTTGGAGCTGGCTGGCAATGCAAGCAAGGATCTCAAGGTCAAACGTATCACTCCCAGGCATTTGCAGCTTGCGATCCGAGGTGACGAAGAACTTGATACTCTTATCAAAGGAACCATTGCTGGTGGAGGTGTGATCCCTCACATCCACAAGTCACTTATCAACAAGTCGTCCAAGGACTAGATTATGAACAGATTAGGGCCGGCATACATTTGCCGACTTTCGATGCAGAATGGATGCTTCTCCATGTTACTAAAATCATGGATTTGTGTTCTCTTCTGCCATGAAAGTAGAGGGGTCTGCAATTGTGTGTTTAAATTGTGGTTGGTCATACTTGTTCTCTTGCTTTCGAACTTGTTATGTTTCTGATTATATCTGTTGTGGATAATGTCCTTGTGTGACATTTTTTCTTTAAATCTTAGGCTCACTTTTAGACATTTGGTTATTGTGTAGTATCAACGTCTGTCTTGAATTAGAAGTCTTGGGGACATTTGGATGAAATGTATTTGTTCCGTTGTAGTTAACCGATTTCACTCAGTAGCTGTATCTCGCACAAGTCAGTCATCTGGAGTTGGCTCGTGCCAAATGGTAGCTGTAGTCTCTCCGATAATGGTAATTAATTGAAATCGTGTAATTCTATGAAATATTTATGCTATACCATCAGCTGTAGCCATGGCTTCTATATTATCACTTTTTTATTGTTGGTATGTACCTACGAATGCCATGCAAGAGAAATTGGAGGTCAATTTCTTCCAGCAAAGGTCAATTGGCGAAAGGGTATGTGGTGGCTTGCTAGATGTGAAACTCAGCTCAAACAGCATCTTCGAAGCATGGGTTATTGAGATGGAGCATGAAGATCAAGATAGTTTCGCTCGTTTCTTTCTTGCTGCCTCAACAATATCGAATAACCCAAATGTTTTGATTGGGGAAAAATTCATGGGAACCTTGAGACGTAATAAGATCCGTTGCCAAGTTTTATGAAGTTTAAGAGAGGCAATCAAATATCATTGTGAAAATCTCTCTACCTCAGGCCATATAACTTGAGACATAAAAAAAAGGTTCTAAATATAAAGTTTTACGGGTGAGAATTGAGATTTTGCCTATTCTGATCAACAGATTCTTTTTACTGCCATTCTGTAAAAAAAAAAAAAAAAAAGGCGCAACCTCTTCTAATCTGGTTATCATGTAATAATTAGAGAATAATCAAAACATAAATTCCCTTCTGACCAGCCATGAATATAGTTTTACAACATGCCAAAACCAAAGCCGCATCCCATGAATATAGGATCCTCTCAAACCAGACCTAGCTACCACTCAGCCGTACAAGCACAATCAAGTCCTAAACCTTCCACCAATCACAAAAGAAGTAAAAATTCCACCATTCAGCCAGAAAATAGCTTTGGTACATCTAAGGTTTCTTGAAATTAGATGGTCGATACCTTTGGAACATCTACTGGGAAGCTATGGATTTCATCCATCCAAGGGTTCTTCTCCTTGGCCGGGTTTATAGTCCTGAGAGCCTTCCACATTGCACTGTTACACTTAAACCCTGAACCAAATGCTATTTGCCATGTTCTATCTCCCTTCTTCATTCTCCCCTTTGCTTCTGTATAGGCCAGTTCATACCAAAGAGAACTGCTTGAGGTGTTGCCAAATCGATAAAGTGTCATCCTTGACGGCTCCATATGCCAATCTGACAGCTGCAAGTTCTTCTCCAGTTCATCCAAAACAGCTCTTCCTCCAGCATGAATGCAGAAATGCTCAAAAGCTAGTTTAAAATCTGGAATATAAGGCTTCACCTTCATCTTGAAAAGTTTTTTCCCAACTAGTGTAGCAAAGAATAGCAGCTGTTCGGACATTGGCAAAACAAGAGGCCCCAGAGTGGTGATGTTTGTCTTTAAAGCGTCACCAGCAACTGCCATAAGATCCTTCGACAAAGTAACGCCAACCTTCCCCGTCGAGTCCTCTTCTTGAGTGACGCACCCAAAGCACTTGTCATCTGCACCCTTGTGAGTCCGAACCGTATGCACCAATTGGTATTTGGATCTTCTTCTGTCAGAGCTTTTGTTAGAAAGCAATATCGCCGCTCCTCCCATTCGGAATAAGCAATTGGAAACAAGCTTTGATCGATCATTTCCGAAATACCAATTCAGTGTGATGTTCTCCATGCTGATAACCAATGCATAGGAGTTTGGATAAACCTGAAGAAGTTCTTTAGCAAGAGAAATTGAGATCAGACCGGCACTGCAACCCATCCCACCTAGATTATAGCTAACTATGTTTCCACGAAGCTTGTAGTGGTTGACAACCATGGCAGAAAGAGATGGGGTTGGATTGAACAAGCTGCAATTCACAATCAAAATTCCAATGTCTTTGGGTTTTACTGCGGTCTTGGCAAAAAGCTCGTCAATGGCACCATACATCACAGCCTCAGCTTCATTTCTAGCTTCTTTCATTGATGGGTTTGGAGGAAGATTGAGAACAGCCTCTGGAAGGTAAGTAGACTCACCAAGGCCAGACCTCTCAAGGATTTTACGCTGGAACTGAAGATTATCCTCTGAAAACGTACCAGTCATCTGAGATTGATCCATGAAGATCTTTTTGGTGCACTTTCTCGACTCGTCAGGCTTGTAGCAGGAGAAGTTGACAAGGTACACAGGGCGAGGCCGGGTGAGAAAGTAGACGGTGGATAAGAAAACGAGGAGAGTTGAGCAGATGATCACTGAAAGTAGATTGTACTGTAAATGCTCCCAGAGATCATAAAGATCATGGAGAGAAAATGTTGAGACCTGTACGGCCATTACAACCACAAGAGGGGTGAGGAAAAGGAACATTCCATGAGTGATGAGGTGATGGTAACCCAGCTTCACATATTTTAGTTTAATGGATTTCTTGAAATCAGGGAGGTTACGCGACGATGAGGGTGGGATCAAGGGGGTATCAGGTTTTGGCTCTGTCATTTTCCCTGTTAGATATCCAACAAATCGGGTGAGATAAAATACCAGAGGATTCAAAAAAAAAAAAAACAAACCATAATCAATGTCAATTCTAGGCACACATCATGAACATCCCAGAAGCAAATAAGAACGATGGAAAGGGTTTCTAAGATAACTAGAATCAATCGGTATAGTCTTCAGTAGTAAATTCGATTCGATCAGAAATGGCGGTACAAAATTTCTTATTTGGTTTGAAATTTCTGAGATTCCATATGAAGATTCTAAAATGCGAGTTCTCTATGAGAAACGTATATCAACAAAATTAAAGTACATACATTATGACGATATCTTTCGTTCTCATTTTTCTCACTATAAAATCCCTCGATTTATCCTTTATAAATCAAAATTATGCAATCAGCAACCCCAGATCAGAATTCCACCTTATAGAAACCCATAGCAGAAAGAACGACAAAAGAAAGAAACCCAGATCAAAATTTGCATAAGGGACGAGATTTTTCAACAATCTAAAGACGTTGATAGCAGAAAAAACTAGAAAAAAAGAGCAAAACTCAAAAGAATTAAACGAAAATTCCATCCATAAAAATATTCCACTTGCATAATTAACCAAAACCCAGATCCCAAAAACTCACCTTGAATGCCGAATCCCACCAGAGATCGCCAAAATAAAAAATAAAAAAAATCGCCGGAGCAGCCGAAGAGAGAACCAGAGAAAGATAGAAATATATTATATACGAGGTCTCGGAGAGAGATAGAGAATAAAATTAATCGGTTATAAATAAATAAAATTGGAAAAATAACAAATATTTCAAAAACTTAGAAATTGAGGAGGAATGTGGGGCGAGATGGGAATAGATTTATAGAAACGGAGGAGAAGATAATGCGAAAGCCCTGGAAGCCGTAGATGAAACCGGAGAGGAGTACGCGTCTTTAAGGCGGCGCTTCTCGAATTTGATTTTTTTTCTTTTGACCTTTTTGACTTTTCCGACACTGGCCGGTCCTTGTCGGGGTAATCTCACGGTTGTGATGTGCCACTTGCCACAATCTCTGCTTCTTCTAGTCTTCCCAACAAATAATAATAATAATAATAATAAAAAATTGGTAAAGGATTACTGCATGTCAAGTTTATAATTATGTTTATATTTTGGGTTAAATACTAAATTAGTCCCTAGGGTTTCACAACTTTATTTTTTCCCCCCTGGGTTTTCATTTTTATCACAGGAGGTCCCTGTGGTTTTGATAAGTGACCAAATTAGTCCATCCGTTAGTTGACCGTTAGTTGACCGTTAAACTGGACACGTGGACCAATCAGACGTCGACACGTGGCACATATATTAATTTTTTTTTTTAATTTTTTTTTAATTAAAAAAAATGTTTTTTTTAAAAAAAAAAAATTAAAAAAAAAAAAAAAAAAAAAAAGAAAAATCGGAAAAAACTGGGGGTGGCCGAGCCACCCCCTTGGCAATTTGGGGGTGGCTCGGCCACCCCCTTTGGCCATGGGGGTGGCCAGGCCACCCCCATCTGGCCGGATGGGGGTGGCCGAGCCACCCCCTGGGCACCAGGGGGTGGCTCGGCCACCCCCTTGGGGCCAAGGGGGTGGCCGAAACCACCCCCGGTTCCCACTGGGGGTGGCTCGGCCACCCCCATGGAGCCTTGGGGGTGGCCGAAACCACCACCAATGGTGGTTTCGGCCACCCCCAAGGCTCCATGGGGGTGGCCGAGCCACCCCCAGTGGGAACCGGGGGTGGTTTCGGCCACCCCCTTGGCCCCAAGGGGGTGGCCGAGCCACCCCCTGGTGCCCAGGGGGTGGCTCGGCCACCCCCATCCGGCCAGATGGGGGTGGCCTGGCCACCCCCATGGCCAAAGGGGGTGGCCGAGCCACCCCCAAATTGCCAAGGGGGTGGCTCGGCCACCCCCAGTTTTTTCCGATTTTTCTTTTTTTTTTTTTTTTTTTTTTAATATATTTTTTTTTTTTAAAAAAAAAAAAAACATTTTTTTTAATTAAAAAAAAATTAAAAAAAAAATTAATATATGTGCCACGTGTCGACGTCTGATTGGTCCACGTGTCCAGTTTAACGGTCAACTAACGGTCAACTAACGGATGGACTAATTTGGTCACTTATCAAAACCACAGGGACCTCCTGTGATAAAAATGAAAACCCAGGGGGGAAAAAATAAAGTTGTGAAACCCTAGGGACTAATTTAGTATTTAACCCTTATATTTTATCAAACATGTCAAAGTTGTTGGCCTTTTTTGACCATGCGTTTTTTTGGAGGAGTGTTTTTTGGCCTTTTAGCAAAAAAAAAAAAAGAAAAAAAAAAGGGGGTAAAAGTAATAAAAACTACACTAAACAAAACACTTAAAAAATACTTAAATATTAATTATTTTACATCACATTTCCAAACCCCCCCCCCCCCCAAAAAAAAAAACCAAAAAAGTTTAATCAAACTAACCGTTATATAACTTATATTCCATTTAGGTCGGGTCGGTTTTTGAACATATTTCTTAAACTTAAGGAACATGCTCCTGATAATGATTTTAACCGATTACAGCCCACTGCACTTAAAAATAGTTTTTTTAATCATTACTTTTAATTGTAACTTTTTTTTTTTGTTTGGTCAAATTGTAGAATTATCTTAACTTCACAATTTCTTTATCTTCACTCGATCTCTTTTTTAAGGAAAAATCCTATTTAGATAGAAAGGTCGACTAGAGTCTAGAGAGTTCTTTTCATCCATTCTTTTTATGGTAGGCGTGAATTATTTGAACCGAACATTCTCGCAAGCTAAGAAAAGAAAGTGATATTTATCAAAGGTAACTTAATCATCTAAAGACTATGGATTAAAATTTGTGTTTTTTTATCTTAAAACAAAAATATTAACAAATTTAAATTAAAATTTGTCAATGGTAGCTCAATCGGCTGGAGACCACAGCTCATAAAGCGGAGCTTACTAGTTCGAATTTCCTCTCCTCACTTTCGTGTGAACATGTTAAAAAAAAAATTGAAATTTTTTATAACAAATTGAAATTTCCACTAAATTATATGTTTCTTTTTGTTAATAAAATAAACCCTTTAAAATAATTTTTTATTACATTCTAGAAAGTCAAGTTTTGCTTCCTATACATAAAAATCTAGTAATAACTTACGGGTGTGAGAGGCTACATACATTACATGAGGTTCAAGTCAAGTTTTGGGAAGACGAAAGCACAATTATTTATTTATTTATTAATTAAATTTGGTCCACTTGCAAAAATTGCTTCTTATTCGGAGAGCATGAGGTGTGACCGGTAATGCTGGTCACGTGAAGCATGAACATCTGTTGTTTCTCTCATATAGCTGTAAGATTCCTCCAAGAGGCCAGCCTCCATGTGCAAAACTCTGCTTTAGCTCCATTATATATATATATATATATGCGTGAGAGTGACAGGATTTTAAAAGTCTCAAGGAATTTTTGGGATTCCCTTGTATAGAAAAAAGTTTTTTTTTTTTTTTTTTTAAAAAAAAAAAATCATTTTCAAGCTTTTATGAAATACTGTTTTTAATTTTTTTTTTTTATTAAACGGATTCATTTTTATATATTAAAAACATTTTTTAAACTCTTTCAACGTAACGGAATATGATGTTTGAAATTGAGAGTATTTATTTTATGATGAAGATTTAAAGTTGGTATATTTAATTATGTATATAAAGTTAATATTCATGACATATTTTATTTAAAATATAGAAAAAATTTGTCCATTCCAACCACTCAAAGCCATTAAAAAAAAAGAAGAAAAAAAGATGCATAAACAATATAAATTATTTCTTCCACATTTCAAAGCAATTTCTTCCCAATTACAAAAGAATCTATTTGGATGAAGAAAAGATATAACGGTAGCACGGGAAGCTGTGAAAAAGGGTTGGAAAGCGAATATCCACCTACGCGTGAGTTGTCAAACTTGAAAGTTCAATTGCAGAGGGAGAGAGAGAGAGAGAGAGAAATTGCCACGCATTGGGATTGGGTTGATTTTGAAAATGAGGCAGCCAACCGTGCCAGATCGATACCGATACGTGCACTGCTGTTAAAACCACCGTAGCCACATAAAACGACTGCTCAATTTGGAAAATAAATAATCGGTTTTTTTAGTTTTATTTAAGGGCTAAATACTTAGCACCATGAGGTTTGATAACTTCTTTTTTTTTTTTTTTGGGGTTTGGTTCTTATTACATGAGGTCCTTATGATTTTGATAAATGATAAAGTTGGTCCCTAGTTGACTTAATGGAATTTCATGTGAACCAATCAGATGTTGACACGTGGCACATACTTAATTTTTTTTTTAAAATTAAAAAAAAAATGTTTTTTTTTGAGAAAAAAATTGGGGGTGGCCGAAACCACCCCCAGTGGGTGCTGGGGTGGCTCGGCCACCCCCATGGAGCCTAGAGGGTGGCCGAAACCACCCCCAATGGTGGTTGGGGGTGGTTTTGGCCACCCCCATGGCCAAAAGGGGTGGCTCCAAATGGCCAAGAGCCAATTTTTTTAAAAATACATTTTTTTTTTTTAATTTTAAAAAAATTAAGTAGGTACCAAGTGTCAATATTTGATTGATCCACGTGGAATTCTGTTAGGTCAACTAATGGTCAACTGATGGAGGGACTAACTTGATCATTTATCAAAACTACAATGACTTTCTGTGATGAAAACCAAACCCCAGGAAAAAAAAAATAAAGTTATCAAACCCCATGGGTATTTAGTATTTAACCATGTATTTAACCATTTATTTAATTTATAATATTCGTATTTAATTTTATATTTTACTAGTTAATATTATTTTGTAATACAATAATTTTATATTTTCTAGCTATTAGCCCGTGTGAGATGGATTATGATCTCTTACCCCCCCCCCCCCCCCAATCCATTTTTTTAATATCAAACGGCTTAAAAATGCCACATATTAAAAATGTGATATCTTATCATTGAAAATCGAGTATATTTTTATTAGGTTTTTGCTCTTTATATTGTACAAAAGCTTTGAGTAAAAAATTGTCTTCTAATTATGAAGAAGAAGCCTTATGGGATAAAAATTGTTGTTAATTTATTTTTTACTATGTGGCATTTTTTCAAGCCCTTTAAAATGACTTAACTTTCCTAATTTGAAAATTGAAAAAATTGCAGAAAATCCTTTTCTAAGTGGGATTTGAATCCCTAGGGATTCCAACAACAAATTGCTGCAAATCAGGATTCCTTGTGTGGTAAAAGGAAATCTGGGATCATAATGAACCCCAAAATAAGAGGAAAAAAGCAAAATTGCTGAACTTCTGACAAAATTTTGTAAATAAGCAGGAAAAACCTCTGTGTTGTCTTAGAAGGAGAAACAAGAAGTAATTACATTTCTTTACAACTCTGCATCCCAAGTGATCAACATCTGGTAGCCATTATGTTGAGCTAAGCCTATATTGTTTCTTCATTACAATTAATCAAGGAAAGTGCTTGTCAAAGGCAAGGATTGTCAACTCTGTACTTGGATGGACTAATCCAATGTGAACTCCTCAAGCCATAGTAGCACTTCATTTCTCTTCAATGCAACCAACCACCACAAGATACAGAGAATGATGTCAGTAATTAGTATAACAAATACAGAAAAATGAAATATAATAAATTTTGTAGGTCTAAGCAAGGGGTATTTGATAGTAAGGCAAATTTATAGCTCCTATCAAGTTAACAGAGTAAAGGTGGAAAAACAAAACTAACTTCTCTCCATTTTAGTATCTATTTTACTATCAGGATTTAAAATTGGTGTATCTAACGGTTTATATGATGTCAATAAAGCATATATCTGAAGTTTATATTGAAAAGAATAAGATCAAGCCCACTAAACTCAAAAAAGATGAAGCAAAATAATCGTACCAATGAACAACACTAGCATAGAAGATTCACAAATCCAATATAAAAGATATTGAGTAGTGGATTTTTTTCCCCTCATTCTTGAAAAAATGGCACCGAAGTTGAGATAAAACATGAATTCCTCTATAGTTCTCTTCATTCTATGCTTACATTTTCCCCCTCAATAATTGAGTTGAGTATAATAGAATAGGGAAATGCTTCTATTAGTAAATATATGGGCTAGAACCAATATCCAGATTTCTTAGTTCGAGCTAATATTTCATTCAAGTAGTTGATGGGGGCTTACTCCATCTTTACTAACTTGCATAGACGGATGGCTTCTAAGAAGCTTCATTCATGGAAGACATGTGAGCTTCAACTAGACAGACATTTTCTTCCACAAGAACTCAAGCTCAAAATGATTATTTAGATACTATTAGGATTTCCTTGCTCTCTGTTTGGTTGCCAAAAAGACAGGAGGAAATGGAAAGAAAATTTTGAATCCCACTACTGTCGTTTGAGCAAAAGTAACCAAATAAAAATTGCAAATTACAAACACCTTACATAATAATAAAACCATAAATCAGATTATCTAAATGGTATAACTCAGATTTAAAGAGTATTCGAGGGTAAAAGGATACCACATCATACCATTACAAAGCTCCATGTTCGGCCTGGATCATTATATCGTGCGAGCAAACAACCCGTCTTAGGTTTGAGGCCATCATTTATAAGAGAAGAGCGAAGTGCTTTCTCTTTCTCTTGGACAGTATCTTCAGTAGCTCTTCCAGAGAACTTCAAAACTGCAGCAATGCCTCCTTCCACCTTTCTCAAGCTAATTGTTTCTTGATTAGGATCTGGCAAACTGGGAAAAGATACTAGCTTATTCAATTTTCTGATTAATTGGATGCATCCAGTTGCATTTTTGGACATAAACTCCTATATCAACATTCAATCTTTAACGTTAATCTTTTACAGCCGAAAAAATATGATGAGCCTCACCTGCTTATATCTTTCTCTAAAGGAAGAACTATTTGGATGGATACTTTGGACAGTTCAGCATCACATGCCTGTGTGAAGACAGGAGTAGTCATTGGTATCTTCTCTGACTTGGAATTCTTTCCAAAAATGTACCTAGACAGATGAATTATCATCCATATTACTCAAGAGAACAGCAAAACAACATAACTGAATTGGATTGTGAAAGACACTCACCCAGTAACATCATTAAAGCCAGTCGACCCAGCTAATTTGTCTCCCTTTGCTTCTACCACTAAAAACGGTGAATACTTCCTCACCTGTATAATCATTTGAAAATCTAGGGGACTTAGATAATTACAGGACATTCCTGCATATATGATAAACTAAATATATGGTAGGATCATGAATATCATTGGAAACACTGAGATCATGGATCATTTCCCAGTAATTACAAGAGCCATCTTTAAGAGAGCATAAATGTGAAGGCAATAGGAATAGATACTAGTATATTACATAATGCATAGGTATCATATTACACGTTTTATATCTTTGAATTATCAACACGATTAACCAACTTTATACAATGACACCATTTTTTCATAAATGCCCAACAATTTCTTCAAGAAAAGACGGACAAACCTCGTAGTTAGCTGTTCTTTTCAATATCTGGTACTTAGGAGTTTCCAAGTCTGGAGTCTTGTATATCCGCAGCTGAAAAAGGTTACAATCTACACATAAGAAGGGACGCTCAATTACTGAAACACAAATATGACCATCTCATGTCATTTTAAGCAAAGAAGGTGCCAGTACCTGCTTTAGCACATCCCCCAGACCTTCTAGAGAAAAGTATTCATTGTTCTCTATTGAATCCCAAAAATCCTACAATTTACAAGAACATAATTATCAACATTTATGATGTGTCATACACATTGTCCTTCTTGCATATGGTAAGAGGAGTGAACATTACCAAATGACTGCAAAATTTTCCAGTCTCTGGGTTGATCCCCATGACAGAGGTTCCAGTAAAGACCAGTTCTGGTTTCCATGGCAGAATGATAAACCTCATGATCATAGTCCACCTTGTAGTAATTTCATAAGGTCCTGTCTATAGCAACTCAATCAGTCAAAGAAGTGATTCCATACAAACTCATTGTCTTGTACAAAAAGGCAATGAGTGAAAGGAATTTAACTTTAAGTTAAAATTTCTAGAATTTAAGTGCTTGAAAATGAATGTGATATCCAATTGGAATTTAGGGTCACCATACAATATTACACTGAATGTAACCCATTGAAGATTCAAGGAAAGGTTATACCTAAGCAGAGTAATTGTCTATGTTAGGTTTTATGTTGTTGGTAAATTTATTGCAAATTTTTTGTGTGTTGTGAGTCTAGGTTTAGGGTTGAAGTTGGTCTTAAAATGAAATTTAAGAACTTGGTTCAAGTTGAAAAACAAAATAGCTCGTTCGCAACATTGATCATATAGTGTTTTAATGAGACAGTTTTCAAAGATCAATATGCAAGGCAAAATGTCTCGATCGTAAGAATGTTCGAAGGGCATTCCAAAAAGGCTTGATTGCAAGGCTGGTCAAATCCAGTTCGACGAGGCTGAATTAGAAGACTCACAGAATGTCCTGATAGCAATGGCAATCGCAATCATCGCACATCATTTGATAGAGATGGTCATCAAGTCAAATCCAAGACACTCGATCGCAACCTTGATCGCACAGTGTTTGAACACTGCTATGCGAAAACTGTGAAACCCTAGCTCGCATTCGAACGAGAAATGGTACTGTACGAGTGAGACTTTGGCAAACTGTTTTAAACCTTAGCCTAAAAATTTCAGTTCTCCCCCATCTATATAAGTGTCATAAGTCACGACTTTCATAATCTAGGATACTATTTTTCATTGTTCTTGGAGGATAATCTAGGAGACTATTTTTCAAAAAGTTTCTACTTAGTAACCAAATCTCATTCATTTATTCTGCCTATCTTGATTGTGGTGACTGAAACAGTGGCAATTGGTTTGATAAATATTTTCTTTAGTGATCTGTTTAATAACAACTTAGGTCCAAAACGTAGACGATCTGCTTGGAACTGATCAGGAGGAGCTTAGATCGCTGGAACCACAAGTTTTCCCCAAGACCAAATGAGCTATAGTTTGACTTAGCCTCACCAAGAAATCAGCGGTTCCCAAGCCCGCTAATACTAATTAGGCTTGTGTAAGTGATTTTTTATTATGGAGAGTCAACCCACGCCCTAATAGGTGCCCAACCTTCTTTGAGACCATTGAACCACCACCCCGGTGGTTAAAAAGTTTCATTTGATTACATGGTGTTAGTGAGGAAAACAAGACTTCTTTCAATGTCAAATTGATCAATTAGTGAGTAGTGACCATTACCGAAAGGTACTCCCTCCCTTCAATAATCATTTGCACCAAATAAGTGCAAAAAACAGCAAATAAATATCAAAAGGTAATGACAAACATTAGAAGATTTCTCAGAAATCATGCATAATGCCAAAACGGAGGCATAAAGAAAGAAAGAGTAAATTAAAAATGAATAGAAATTGTAGTAAAGCAAACCTGTTTGACTCTGTGCAACTGGAACTCAGGCCTGAAGAGCACCTTCAAGAGAGTTATGTTAAACAGGTACCCACTTACGGTGTCATGCTTGGTGATTGGGTCCCTGAATTTCACACGCTCATCGTACGCCGTCCGATCAATCCCCTGATCGTCGAAGAGGTGCGGCAGATCATCGTACAAAAAACCCACAAGCCGTTCCACGTTGGCCGTTGATTTTGGCGGGCTTTGGTCCACAAGGCTTAGCGCAATGGCCCACTTGGAGTTTTGGCGAGCTTTAAGAGCTAAGCTTTTGTTTTTGAAATTTTGGAGGGGAAGTCTGGTGGGTTTGGTAGGACTCAGTCGGTGGCCGCTGAGACGCACGGAGGGGATTGGGCGGAAAACGTGGTGGGAGAGTTGGGTGTTGGCCATTTGTGTGGGTTCAAATGTGTGGCATTGGTTTGTGGGTAATTGCTTTTCTGAGTTTAGCCGGAAGAAATGATTGGCTTGTGTTGGTTGAAACTGGTGGAGATGGATGGGGCAAGTGTTCACGGTAGATGGGCTTTTGAGGCAGAGAAAAAGGAGATGCCATCTGGTCCGCTTGTTGGGCTATTTGGGCTGTAGAAGGTGAATTTATTCCACCCGAAATCTTAAAGTCCCAAGAGATCGCCAACCCTTTGCATGTCTGTTTCCTGCATTTTTTTTTATTTTTTATTTTTTCAAAAAATCTTTCATATTCATTCATTGAAAAAAAAAATCAAGAGCATAAAGTTCTGATATGAGGTTACAACATGACAAATGTAAAAATCTTACAATTAAGTCTTATTTATGACTTTAACATTCGCTAACACATGTTCAAACTTATAGTTATAGAACAGATCTGTTCCAGGCAGACTCAACCTAATACATAAGTAGCCCATATTCTCAACTTTTATTTTTTCCGCCACGGGAGTAAAACCCTCACACCAAAACTAATCCTCATCGACCCAAGGTCAAGATAAAAACCTTTTTCCCCAAAGATCACTCATGAAAGTAGATATAAGGAGAAATCATATACTTATTAAAAAAAAACAAAAAAAAACCAAAAAAAAAAACACAATAAAAAAAAATTAGCAAACAGCAACAAAAGCCGGGTTGAGGGAGGCGAAGCGCAATGGCCGGCACGTGGTGGACAAGATGATCCATTTGCTCCGATAAACAGATGAGGAGCTGGGTAGCACAGTGGGCCAGCGCGTGGCTGAGTGAAACAGTTGAAGAGACTATATCTAGATTTGAAAAATTAAATCTAAAGCCCAACCGATTACGGGGAGGCAAAGAGCGGTGGAGGGCGGACGGAGACAACGCAGTATAAGTAAAGGGATAATCGGAGCAACTGAACTATTCGGAAAAACCAAAAAAAGAAACCGATAAAAAGAAAGAAAGAAAGAAAGAAAGAAACAAGAAGGGGGGAGGGGAAAGGAGGCTTGCTCCTCCCCACATGTTCTTTCTCTCTAGGTTTTCTCCTAGGGCCCGGCTACCAAAGACTAGTGGTCTTTTGCGACTTTGTTTCATGCATTTCTAATATGAATGGAATGCTAGATATTATATTTTTGTTTATAAGTATCAAATAATATTTTGGTGATGATTTCAACAAATATTTGGATGAATTATTATTTTATTTTTTTAAAAAAATAGTATTAATTAAGATGTCACATTAATATTGTAAAATTTACCATCAAATCGAACTGAATGCATTTCCCACTTATTTTTTGGACGGAAATGCATTTTCCACTTTATTTTTTCCGAGAAATACACAGGAAAGGAATTAAAGATGAGGAAACAACTAGGAAAAAGAAAGAAAGAAGAGGACAGCTACAAGGCAAAAGACCAAAAATACAGTGAGTGGCAGCCCACCATACGAGAATAAAGATGACAAGTAGCTTTCATGGGGCAAATCGAAGATGCATATCTCGCATAGAATCAATATGTTTGTAACAGGTGTTTCAAATCGCCTGCCAACTAGGCTTCCACCTGGAATTTCTGGCACGTTTCTTCCACGTATCTCAGGCATTATGGCACACCTCGCCACGTGGCTAACGTGCACCAAAGCAAGCCCTACAATCTTCTCTCGCTCTATATATAACACTCAGCCCTAGCCTGTCTTTCTGTGTCCCAAGCAACAATCTTGACTCATTCCTCTGACTACTTTTTTCTTCAGTTCTTCTTCCACCAGTCAAGAAGAAGAAAAAAAAAATGTTTCAGATTTCCATGATGTTTGGGTCGAAGTTCATCCCGCTGCAGGCTACTTTGCCTGACGATGATGATGATCTTCATAATTATGATAATGGGTGTGCATATTATATCCCCATGGAAGGTGATGGGGATGATGATGATGATGATGATGGAGACTACGACTATGCTCCTGCTGCATCCATGGAAGGTGATGGCGATGACGACGACGACGATGCGGATTACGATTATGCCCCAGCCGCTTGAGCCCTTGAAGCCCCAATATTATCCATATCTAGTGATCAAAACCCTAGTCCTTGTTAACCCTAAAATGCAGTGATCAGAAAATCTCTCTTTTGATGTGCTTTTTCTCAGCTTTCAATAATCTCAGAGACAGTACTACTCGTTGTAATAGCTCCTTTTCTTTTAATGGTCAGTACTTCTGTTAGAATATTATAATAATAAATTAATTTGCTTATGAGGTGCATCATAATATTATATATAATTAACTTTACATACATGCATTAATATTTATAATTAAGAAGTTGACAAGCCGTTATCTTGGGATATTTGGTGTTTCTAAGACCAACTATTATGCATACAGAAAGTCCTCAAGAGGTAGCTCAATCAGCTGGAATTACGCTTAATAAAGCGGAGATCACTAATTTAAATTTTCTTCCACTTCTTATGCGGACATGTAAAAATATATATATATAGAAAATGAATTAATTAATATTAAGACTATTGCTATACAATATACTAATTATGATGTTGAAATAGCAAATAAACAACTTATATATGTTTTTGTACCATAAATTATTGGTCAAGTATGATCCATCCAGAGAGTACTAAGGATATAGTACTGTTCATAGTTAAAGAAAAAAGAAAGAAAATTCATTAATGCATTTTTCACTAGCTCACTACAAATTAACTTTCAAACTCCAATATTAAAGAAGCAGAATTTATATGTTCATGACTATTGCACCTGCTGCTTCAATTCTTTAATAAATGTGTAAGATTGTTTAATTAATTACCGATAAATTAATGGCAATCTATCATGCATCAACGATGAGTACTAAATATCTTTCATTAGTATTGTTTGTAACTAAACGGTAATGCCCGCAAATTAATTGAGGCTAAACTAAATCATCTTTGCATTGTCCTGAGAAGTTTAATTTATGCATCATAAAGTAAAAGGCTCTTATACAAGCATATAACTAATTAATTAGGAATAGGGTTCCCAATTAACTCTATCATATAATAATTTATTGGTCCTCTTTTGAGAATCCTTACGAAATTAGTGAAAATTAGAACAAGAAGTTACTAAATATCAATCAGGGTAGCATGCTTGAGATTGCGTTTAAAAAATAGATATTTCAAGTCAAAAAACGTCTTTTGAAGCTTTTGTCAATGCGTTTTGGCTATTTTGAGAGTAAAAATAAAAAAATAAAAAAAAGTATTTTTTAAATTTTTTATCAAACATGCCAATTTTTCTTTAGCACAACTTTTTAGGTATTAAAAGTACTTTTTAAACTTTTCAATGCATCCCAAACATGTCCTAAATAAGACAAGGAATTAAGCAAATGCATGCAAGCTAGTGATGATCGAGCAATATAGTACTATCTAGATTAATGCTTGCCTAGCTAGTGTCATAACAACTGTAATATTACAAGTTTCAGCTATGTTTCTGGTTAAAAATCACTCTAGTCTAATAGTATGACCAATTGTTAAATTATGGCCTGATTTCTTTTTCCTTACTTGATAAATTATGGCCAATTGTTTCAAAAACTTAACTTGATAAGAAGTTATGAATTTAATAATTTAATCAATATTTTAATGCTCTCTCTAAACTACTTATTCTAATACTATAATAAATTATCAATTGTCCTAATTAAAAATTTAAGTTGATGAGATTTCACCATTATAATAAATTTGATCACTTAATCAAAATTTGAACAAGAACACCCAAGTGTTCATTATATACGCACTTGATCATTGTTGCAGTCCAGGCTTTGGCTACTCAGGTACATATATATATATATACAAGGAAGAGAAGCCAAGAGTTATTTAATTCTCTCCATATTATTATTGAGCAATGGATCGCAGTCACAGTAAATAATATAAAAAAAGTATACACGAGAAGATAATTGAAGATTTATTTGGTTTCTTTAATATGAGTTAAATCAAGAAGAAATTTAAAAGATGGAGGCCAGAGTACAAAAATAATAATAGCTTAGAGATAAAATTCACTCAAAATTCAATCATAATTATACACCCAAATGTTGGGGTTATCCCACATCGGTTGTAGAAGAGGCTAATGGTTACTTTATAAGTGTGAGGAAAAGCCACAGCTATTGAGCTAGCTTTTGGGGTGAGAAAGGCCCAAGACCATCCAACACTGATATCAGAGCCCAGGTTCAACCAACAAGTCTCAGCCCAACAGTTCACGGGAGAAACGGATTGTCGCTGCTCCGACTCAGGATCCGATGTGTGAGGGGGAGATATTGAGTGATCTTAGTCCTTTCTTACCCCAAAAGTTAGCTCAAGAGATGAGGATTTTTCTCACACTTTCACACTTATAAAGTAACCACCAGCCCCTTCCACAATCGATCATTCCACAATTGATATGGGATATAATCCACTAGCCCTTTCCACAACCAATCCTTCCACAACCGATGTGGAATAATCTTAATAGGTACCTGAAATTGGGTAGTGACATGAGATATTGATAATGAACTCCAATTAGGGCTGGAGACAAACCACAAGTGAATCCATTTGGGACTGGATACAAACCATAAAGGCATACGTCTAAATCATTCTCTACTTTCTTCATTAATAAAATGGTCTATAAATAGACTACAATTGACAACATGATAACATATCAAATATTCAAATAAAGGTAATCCTAAATAATTGAAATCCTATTTTCACTCAACTATTAATCGAATCTAATATAATCCTAACATTCTAGCTAATTCTAACGAGTTGGAATTACATTCCAACTCTACCTTATCTTATCCCTATCAAATCCCAACACCAAAGTCTTACACTATGATAAAAAAGAATCTTAATTTTCTCAAAGCAGAAAAATTTCCTCTTTGTTCTCTTTTCTTTTTTTTTGATGCAGCACTCTCAAGTTTTCTTCAATCTTACTGAGTAGCGCTAGCGTACGTCCAATAATCTATGAGTAAATGATTAGAGAAAAACTTTCTGAGGCATTTTGAAACTTTGTGCCACCCCAAATCCTTTTCTTTTTCTCTTGTTAAGGATTCTTCATTCTCCTCAAACAAAAGAGCTGAATATATATATAGATCGACAAGTTATCCAATAAGCAGCAGCATCACTGAAAATCAAGATCAATTATCATGAGACATTAATTATGAGTACTTAGCCCATCTTGATTTGAGCTCCACTCATATACTGAAAAATTAGTAATATTTCAAGATATTAATTTTTATAATTTAGATGAGATTTGGCTTCTTTGATTTGATTTTTGTCCAAACATATCAAAGTAAAACATGCATGTGCCATTTCTTAATGTTATAATAGTTTTTCGTGGAATTGCTGTCTGCATGATGAGCTGAAAGACAAGAAGAATCATGTGACGTATG
This sequence comes from Corylus avellana, assembly GCF_965113065.1. Taxonomy (NCBI): domain Eukaryota; kingdom Viridiplantae; phylum Streptophyta; class Magnoliopsida; order Fagales; family Betulaceae; genus Corylus; species Corylus avellana. The sequence continues at coordinate 4,140,255 of NC_142500.1, read as the reverse complement.
CATCCTTAATCCCATCAATTAAGTGATAAGCGTAAGACAAAACTTGGACATGACTCTTTGCTGGTTGTAAAAGCCTTTTGGTCCGACTAATAATCGAATGAAAAAATGTTCGGTTCATTCTCTTAATTGCTAGAAGCACTCAAATTAAAAGCCCGTAATTTCAGTGCAATGTCGGAGGAATTAAATACCTAATAGGCTGATTATTCACAGTAGCCTCCTTCCAAATGATTTCCATTACTATTGATGTAATCTTTAATATTCCTCAAATTCAAATCCAAAAAGAAACGAGGGAATCTGCTACAACTTTGTACTATTTCCATCCCCACCAACATGGCCTAAAAAATCTTTTAAGCTTTAATTGTATGACCCCCCGACCATGCATGCACCCACTGTCCAAAGATGCTCGATCGATCCAACGTGTTTGCTGAGCTGTCAACTAGGGCTGCCAAGTGTATGAATCAGATTGCAGCACCTGTCATTGGCATTGGGTGATGCACACTCTTCAAGCATCAATCCACACTCCCCACGCGGATGACTTATGCCAAGACGACTCCAATAACTTTTTAGGCTTCTCTTCCCTCTATTTGAGACGACTCCATTTCTTTTTCTATGTACTTCCCATTTCTTTCTTAATTTGTTATACGTAAGTGAGAAAATGTTGTTCATGAATTCCAAGGCCTTTGCCCCTGCATGGTGCAAGAAGCATGGAGATGGAGATGATGGTGATGATGGATATGATTATGCCCCGCCGCGGCATGCATTAAAAGGGAAGGAGATGATGATGATGATGGAGATTATGACTATTCTCATCACCTGGAATTTCTGGCACGTTTCTTCCACGTATCTCAAGCATTATGGCACACCTCGCCACGTGGCTAACGTGCACCAAAGCAAGCCCTACAATCTTCTCTCGCTCTATTTATAACACTCAGCCCTAGCCTGTCTTTCTGTGTCCCAAGCAACAATCTTGACTCATTCCTCTGACTACTTTTTTCTTCAGTTCTTCTTCCACCAGTCAAGAAGAAGAAAAAAAAAATGTTTCAGATTTCCATGATGTTTGGGTCGAAGTTTATCACGCTGCAGGCTACTTTGCCTGACGATGATGATGATCTTCATAATTATGATATTGGGTGTGCTTATTATAACCCCATGGAAGGTGATGGGGATCGGTGGCGAAGCCAGCTATTTTATATTGGGGGTGCCGCTAAAATTTTTTTTTGCGTTCTAAAAATTTTCTTCACCTTAAAAATTTGGTAATTCACACAATATATGAATCACAACAAATATCTATAAAAGTTCATACATATATGCTGAAATTGATATATTAAAAATATAACATGTCGACATTATATCAAAAAGATAGAAATACAAAAAAAAAATGTCTAGAACTGCACTTTATGGTTTCTGGCCATTATCACTCCAAGAAAAACAAGGAAAATTTGACCAACTACACATCATTGAGATATTACATGAAACATGTGATGTGTGTTAAGTTTGAGGGTGCCGTGGGTTTAATAAAAAAAAAAAAATTTAAATCCTTGGGGTTGTCGTGGCACCCCCAAGGTACCACGTGGCGCCACTGATGGGGATGATGATGATGATGATGGAGACTACGACTATGCTCCTGCTGCATCCATGGAAGGTGATGGGGATGACAACAACGATGTGGATTACGATTATACCCAAATCGCTTGAGCCCTTGAAGCTCCATTAATATTGTCCATATCTAGTGATCAAAACCCTAGTCCTTTTTTTTTTCTAATACCCTAGTCCTTGTTAACCCTAAAATGCAGTGATCAGAAAATCTCTCTTTTGATGTGCTTTTTCTCAGCTTTCTATAATCTCAGAGACAGTACCACTCGTTGTAATAGCTCTTTTTCTTTTAATGGTCAGTACTTCTGTTAGAATATTTATAATAATGAATTAATTTGCTTATGAGGTGCATCATAATATTATAATTAACTTTACATATGTACATGCATTAATATTCATAAGAAGTTGAGTAGCCGTTATCTTGGGATATTTGGTCTTTCTAAGACCAACCATATATTATGCATGCAGAAAATGAATTAATTAAGGGAAAAATATAAAAAAGCCCCCAAAACTATCAGCCGTTTTCGATTTCGCCCTATAATGTTTCAAAAGTGATAAAGTAGCTCCCAAAATTACCAAACTATTGTATTTTGGCCACTTCGTTAGTCAAAACCGTCAGTTTGGACGGAAATTGCAAAACGACGCCATTTTGTTGGGGGGCTACTTTATCACTTTTTGAACATTAGGGGGTTAAAATGAAAATGACTTGTAGTTTGGAGGGCTTTTTTATATTTTTCCCAAAAAAAAAATTTCTTCATAAAAAAGCATTGTAGTAACTTACCCATAACAAAACGATGTCGTTTTGCAGTTTCTGTCCAAACTGACGGTTTTGACTAACGGAATGGCGAAAATGCAATAGTTTGGTAGTTTGGGGGGCTACTTTGTCACTTTTGGAACATTAGGGGGCTAAATCGAAAACGACTGGTAGTTTTGAGGGCTTTTTTATATTTTCCCCATTAATTAATGTTAAGACTATTGCTATATATAAATAATACATATTCAACCACTGCAGTTTTGAATATGTATTTCAAAGTACTCCAACAAAGAAGCAGAATTTTTATGTTTTCATCACTATTAATGCACCTGCTGCTTCAATTCTTTAATAAATGTGCAAGATATATATATAGTGTCATAACAACTGCAATATTACAAGTTTCAGAGAGTAATTAATTAACCTAGCCATGATTCTGGTTAAAAATCACTCTAGTCTAGTAGTATGTGATTTCTTTTTCCCTACTTGATAAATTATGGCCAATTGTTTCTAAAACTTGATGAAAAATTGTGAATTTAATAATTTAATCAATATTTTAATGCTCTCTCCAAACTACTTATTCTAATACCATAATAAATTATCAATTGTCCTAATTAAAAATTTAAGTTGATAAGATTTCACCATTTATAATAAATTTGATCACTTAATCAAAATTTGAACAAGAACACCCAAGTGTTCTTTATATACGCACTTGAACATTAAGTCCAGGCTTTGGCTACTCAGGTACATATATACAAGGAAGAGAAGCCAAGAGCTTTTTAATTCTCTCCATATTATTATTGAACAATGGATCGCAGTCACAGTAAATATTATAAAAAAACTATACACGAGAAGATAATTAATTAAAGATTTATTTGGTTTCTTAAATATGAGTTAAATCAAGAAGAATTTTAAAAGATGGAGGCCGGAGTACACAAAAATAATAATAGCTAGAGATAAAAATCACTCAAAATTCAATCATAATTATACACCCAAATGTTGGGGTTATCTTACATCGGTTATGGAAGGGACTGATGGTTACTTTATAAATGTGAGGAAAAGCCTCACCTCTTGATCAACTAGCTTTTGGGGTGAGAAAGGCCCAAGACCACCCAACACTAATATTAGAGCCCAGGTTCAATTAACAAGTCTCGGCCCAACAGTCCACAGGGGAAATAGGTTGTCGTTGCTTCGACCCAGGGTCCGATGTGTGAGGGAGAGATGTTGGGTGGTCTTGGATTTTTCTTACCCAAAAAGCTAGCTCAAGAAGTGAGACTTTCCCTCATACTTTCACACTTATAAAGTAATCATTAGCCCCTTCCACAACTGATGTAGGATAATCCCAACACCAAAGTCTTACACTATGATAAAAAAGAATCTTAATTTTCTCAAAGCAGAAAAATTTCCTCTTTGTTCTCTTTTTTTTTGATGCAGCACTCTGAAGTTTTCTTCAATCTTGCTGCGTAGCGCTAGCGTCCGTCAAATAATCTATGAGTAAATGATTAGAGAAAAACTTTCTGAGGCATTTTGAAACTTTGTGCCACCCCAAATCTTTTTCTTTTTCTCTTGTTAAGGATTATTCGTTCTCCTCAAACAAAAGAGCTGAATATATATATAGACAAGTTATCCAATAAGCAGCAGCATCAATGAAAATCAAGATCAATTATCATGAGACATTAATTATGAGTACTTAGCCCATCTTGATTTGAGATCAGCTCATATACTGAAAAATTAGTAATATTTCAAGAGATAAATATTTATAATTTAGATGAGATTTGGCTTCTTTGATTTGATTTTTGTCCAAACATATCAAAGTAAAACATGCATGTGCCATTTCTTAATGTTATAATAGTTTTCGTGGAATTGCTGTCTGCATGGTGAGCTGAAAGACAAAAAAGATTCGTGTGACGTATGCATCCTTAATCCCATCAATTAAGTGATAAGCTTAAGACAAAACTTGGACATGACTCTTTGGTGGTTGTAAAAGCCTTTTGGTCCGACTAGCAATCGAATGAAAAAATGTTTGGTTCATTCTCTTAATTGCTAGAAGCACTCAAATTAAAAGCCCGTAATTTCAGTGCAATGTCGGAGGAATTAAACACCTAATAGGCTGATTATTCACACCCTCCTTCCAAATGATTTTCATTAATATTGATGTAATCTTTAATATTCCTCAAATTCAAATCCAAAAAGAAACGAGGGAATCTGCTACAACTTTGTACTATTTCCATCCCCACCAACATGGCCTAAAAAAATCTTTTAAGCTTTAATTGTATGACCCCCCGACCATGCATGCACCTAGTGTCCAAAGATGCTCGATCGATCCAACGTGTTTGCTGAGCTGTCAACTAGGGCTGCCAAGTGTATGAATCAGATTGCAACACCTGTTATTGGCATTGGGTGATGCACACTCTTCAAGCATCACTCCACACTCCCCACGCGGATGACTTATGCCAAGACGACTCCAGGAACATTTTAGGCTTCTCTTCCCTCTATTTAAGACGACTCCATTTCTTTTTCTATGTACTTCCCATTTCTTTCTTAATTTGTTATACGTAAGTGAGAAAGTGTTGTTCATGAATTCCAAGGCCTTTGCCCCTGCATGGTGTAAGAAGCATGGAGATGGAGATGATGATGGTGATGATGGATATGATTATGCCCCCGCCGCGGCATGCATTAAAAGGGATGGAGACGATGATAATGATGATGGATATTATGACTATGCTCCAGCAGCATCCATGGATGGTGATGATGATGATGATGATGATGGTGGTTATGATTATGCTCCAGCCGCATGAATATATGTTTTAATAGTCCCAATGGAAGGAGAGCTGCAAATCCTATTTGTTGGGTTCCTAGCTAATTAGAGCCCCCAAAGTTTTGTTGATTATGATGATAAACTAAAAGCTTTATGCATTAGTGGCCTAGTGTTCTTAATGCATGCAAGTGACTTAATGTTTTTCATGTCAATCTTGCTAATATGGTGAATGATCATTATTAAATATTAGCATTTGAGACCTCTTATTTGTGTATCTCCCGTCTTCTTTCATACATATTTTTTTTTTTCAAATTAACTATATATATGCATGGAGATGGACAGAAGATGCACCGAAGATGTAAAAAAACAAGTGTTTCTTTTAGCAATTGCTTGATTAGAATTTGTTAGTTAACTTTTTAGAACTTGATTCTTGCGGCTTATGTGTTAAGTAGAAAAGATTCACCTTTGTTCTTATATATGCAAAATGCCGTTTTCTGAGGAGAATGTTGTTAGCCTTTTAATTTCCTTTTCTTTTATGTGTAAGAATTTTGGATTTTACGATAACGTGCAATTTGAAAAATTAATTTTCTATGCATGGGACCCAAAATATATAATCTAAACACACTTTATTTATGTATAGAGTTATTCTGCAAACAAATATCTCAAAAAGAGTTAATATTAATTGTATAGGGGGAACCACATGGTCCACATCCCTCTAATAGTACCTACACCTTAGGAAAAACCAATGTTTTAAGACAATTAAAGCAGAACGGGTCGCCTCTTTAGCTTCTCCAGAAACTGGGTCTTTGACTAGCTACTTCACCCCTCTCTCACCTGAGAAAAGTGATCATGGAAGTCTGGCTGCACAATATATAATCTGCATGCAAATTGTCATAACTTTTCTCAGCGTACAATTGTGATTGGAAACATTCCCGAAATGCAGCTTGGTTCATCACCAATAAGTTGGAAGCAGAATTTCTCTTTCCATTTCCCTTTCTTCTGAGCCCAACAAGGGTCTTGCCACTCTATCCAACATGGAATATATTTCTCTCATTTCTGGACAATTCCATTAACCTCAATTGAACTACACCCAGGAACCTTTTTGACTCCAAGATCTTTCATTTTCCTTCTCACTTTCATTACATCTTCCCATCTGTCTGAAGAGGCATAGATATTGGCAAGAAGTGTATGACTACTAGAATCACTTGACTCAATTTTTTCTAGCCATTCAGCCACCCTTTCACCCATCTCAACGTTGCCATGGACTCTGCAAGCACTAAGCAAAGACCCATAGAGTGGAACTATTATCTCACTATTTTCTTTAGGGACTTCTTCTATCAATTCCTCTGCTTCGTCCAACTTTCCAGCTCGACCAAGAAGATCAATCAGGCACCCATAATGTTCTAGTTTTGGCTCAATCTTATACTCCTTGGTCATGGAATTAAACAAATGGCGGCCTTCCTCAATCAATCCTCCATGATTACAAGCACTTAAAACACCAATAAATGCGATATCATCGGGTTTAGCTCCAGCTTGTTTCATTTCTGAGAACAATTCAAGTGCTTTGCTTGTCTTGCCATTCATGGCAAGCCCATAAATAATTGAAGTCCAAGAAGCTATATCTTTTTCCTTTAGGTCATAGAAAACTTCCAAAGATTTCTCAACGTGCCCACATTTTGCATACATTTCTATAAGAGCTGTGCCGACAATTGCATCCACCTTAATTCTATTCTCATCTATGTATCCATGAATCCATTTTCCTTGCTCTAGAGCTCCCAATTGAGCACATCCAGTTAGGAGAGCAACAAGAATGAATTTGTCTGGTTTAACCCTTCTAATTTGCATCTCTCGAAATAACGCCACAGCTTCATCAAAACGGTTAAACTGCACATACCCATTGATCATAGCTGTCCAAAGGATTATATCCCGAACTGGACTCCTCTCAAACAACTCTCTAGCTTCATCCAGCTGACCACAGTTTACATACCCAGACACCATACTAGTCCAACAAATCACATTTTTCTTTGGCATCTCATCAAAAATTTGCCGAGCTACACTCAAACACCCACACTTGGCATACATGTCTAACAGCGCATTGCTAATTATAATAGTAGCTTCAAGCTCGTTTCCAACAGAACTGTGAATTTCCTTACCAAGCTCCAAATTTTTCAATGCTGCACAAGCTGATAGAGTGCTTACAACTGTGGCTTCATCAGGCTTCTCATTGCCCTCTCTTCGCATTCGTTGAAAGACATTCACAGCATCCTCAAACCTCCTACACCTAACATACCCCGAAATCATAACATTCCAAGACACCGTGTCTCTCTCAGGCATTTCATCGAACAACTGCTGGAAATTCTCAACCTTGCCCAGTTCAGCATACATGTCTATGAGTGAGTTACAAACATAAGTGTCAAACTCAAGCCCAGTCTTCACAACAAACCCATGAACCTTAGCGCCCTCCCAAGCCTCTCCTAAGCACCCTATCGCCTTGAAAACAAACGGGTACGTAAAGTTATCGGGCCAAAGGCCATCCTTTCTCAATTGCCCAAAGAGCCAAAGGGCTTTTCTAAAGCTACCCTTCTTTGCAAATGCTTTGATCAACACGTTGTATATGAACACGCCCGGTTCTTGGATGTAATTGAAGATTTTCTCCGCGTAGTGCAAGTTCCCAAGAGATGCGTCTGTGCAGAAGACCATCAGCTTGTTGAGGGTGTCCTTGTTTTGGTGGAGCCCGAACCCGAACATCTGCGTCTGGATTTGTTTGAGCTGGGCCATGGATTTGCAGTTTCGGAGCCACTGGATGCATGATTTCTTGGTCACTCCGAAAATCATGGATGATTTCATGATTTCCTGAGCATGTACCATGTGAGATTGTGAGGTTTGTGCAATTTCAACATTGTGAGCATTACAAATATTTAGAGCTCTATGGGCTTTTGGACTCACTTGGTCGCTTTGAAGGACGGTAAATCTTTCGCTAGAAAGAGCTCAATATAATAATAGGTTAATTATTAATTATCTTAAGATTATAAATCAATAAAAAACAATAAATTTAAATGTCATAATAAGTTATCAATATTGTTATTATTATTATTATTTTTAAAAATTGATGATAAAACCATGGTTAAATACCTTATTCTCTCATGTGGTTTAACAACTTTATTTTTTATTCATTAGGGTTTAATTTTTATCATAGAAGGTACCTGTAGTTTACATAAAAACGAAGATGGTGCCTCAGTCTAAATTTCGTTCAAAATTTGACGGAAAGCCACATCAGCACCATTAACAAATTGACATGTGTCTGTATAATTAATTAAAAAATAAGGTTAAATACCTTATTCTCCATGCGGTTTAACTTCTTTATTTTTTACTCTCTAGGGTTTACTTTTTATCATATGAGGTACCTCTGGTTTGCCTAAAGATCAAAATTTGACGGAACGTCACGTCAGCACCAATAAAAATTCAACACGTGTCTATATAATTAATTAAAAATAATAATTTAAAAAAAAATTAAAAAACATTAAAATTTTATATTTAAAAAAAGGGTTAAATACTAAATACCCCCTTGGGGTTTCATAATTTTATTTTTTTCCACTTAGGGTTTAATTTTTATCACAGGAGTTTCTTGTGGTTTTGATAATAGACCAAATTAGTTCTTTTGTCAGTTGAACGTTAGTTGACTTAACGAAAATTCATGTGGACCAATCAAATGTTGACACGTGGCACCTATTAAATTTTTTTTTTTAATTTAAAAAAAAAAAAAACAAAAACAAAAAAATTGGGGTGGCTCTTGGCCATTTGGCACCCCCAATTTTTTTTTTTTTTTTTTTTAAAAAAAAATACATTTTTTTAATTTTTTTTAAAAAAATTAAGTAGGTGCCACGTGTCAACATTTGATTGGTCCACGTGGATTTCCGTTAAGTCAACTAACGACAAAATGACTAATTTGGTCTATTATCAAAACCACAGGGACCTCCTGTGATAAAAATCAAACCCTAAGGGAGAAAAATAAAGTTATGAGACCCTATGAGGTATTTAGTATTTAACCCTTAAAAAAACAAATTTTGGGGTTGGCTGGCTAAGGGGTAGCTATAGTCAACCCCAAACTTTTTTATAATAATTATTTTAAAATTTTAATTAAATATAATTTTTAATGTTTTTAATTTTTTTTAAATTATTATTTTTTAATTAATTATATGGACACGTGTCAATTTGTTATTGATGTTGACGTGGCGTTCCGTCAAATTTTGGACGGAATTTAGACAGAGGTACCATCTCTGTTTTTAGGCAAACTAGAAGTACCTCTTATGATAAAAAGTAAACCCTAAGGAGAAAAAAAATAAAAAGCTTAAACCACATGAACAATACGGTATTTAACCCTAAAACCAATTAATTATTTGTTAATTATTTCAACGCACTGTTTATTGTACAAAAGAAAGGGCTCTGACTCTGGGCCTAAAGAATGGCACACAAAAAAAGGGCTCTATTTGGGCCTTGTGAGCTTAAATGGGCTAACAAGGGCACGATGCTCGTGTTCCACAATAAATGTTGCAGCACCGACTTTTTATTTCTTTGACAAGAATGTTTACCATCTGACCAAAATAGTTGTTCCATTAAAATAGATGTTCTGTTTTGATATGATAAGGTTATTAATAAAAAAAATTTAGATATAAAAACATTTTTAATATTAATAAACCTTTTATTTTTGTAAAAGAAATAAAGGCAACATTGAAAATTGAAATAATTACGAATTTTTAATTATTATTATTTTTTAATTGAAATGTATCTGAAAATATTCAATACTGATAAAATACTTTATATTGGGATAGATCTGTTTCTTTTATGTAAGTGACATTTTTTTTTTCTTGTCAGAGATGGTAATCTCTGTCAAAATTAATTACCATCTTTATTGGTCTGACAGAAAATTGAAGTCTCGTGCTCGGGTTGGGAGAGGAATCCAAATATTTCCTAACGATTTTAAGTTTTTTTTTTTTTTTTTTTTTTTTTAACGTAATTTATTAATGGTTTAAATTGAATTCCACATTTTTTTATGGGAAAAATATTATTTTTAATTTTTCATATTATATAAATTTAGTTAATAAGTTTTAAATTTCAAGAATAAAGTCATTTAAGTTTTGCTAAAATTTTAAATCGGTTTTTCTATCACTTCACCATTAAAGATGATGACTTTCGTCTGCTGCATTTATCTCATTTGACACGCTAGAGCTCATATCAGCCGCCATGTCATTGTCAATGTTAATAGTTTTCCTTCTAATGATACAAATCCAAAACATTAGGATGACAAAAGAAGATATTTTTTGTTTTTTGTTTTTTCTTTCTATAAGTGACTTGGCTCTTAATAGCATTGATATTATGTACTGATATGAACTTTGACGTGTCAATTGAGATACACTGACATATGATACCATTAATTTTGACCGAAAAATTACGGAGGGACCTATTTAAAGTTTGGGCAAAAATTAAGGACCATACTATTAAATTAGAAACCCAAAAACTAAATTCAAATAAGATAAAAATAAGGGCCAAAGATGAATTTAAAAAAGAAAAAAAATTATAGCACCTAAACCAAATATTTTTTTAATCCACCTCGGATGCCTATTTAACACGGATTGAAATTCACAATAATTATTTGTTTAAATTGTTAATATTTTGACTGAGAAATTTTATTTGAAATTTTCTTGCCCAATTGGGTGACAGGATAATTCAAAGTTTATTTAGTAGATAAATCTTATATAGGGTCTAATATTACATGCGGATTTACTACTAATCAGAAGGAAGACCGGTCAGCACGACTTCACTATTCCCTGAAAACGAAGTCGTTTACCGACCTATAATTCCACCGACGTTCCTATTTTTTGGCTTAGCAAAAGAACATCATATTGTTGTGGAAAATTGGCTCCCACCTCTATTCTTGCTTGTACTACTAAATCAACGGCATTGATTTTCTTCCAAGGCCGTCATTGCATTGGATTAGACTGCCTAAACCCGCTCCAGCTCTCTCACTCATCATATACGCGCTGCACCGGTTGTGTCTGGCAAATATTTTTTCGTCCTCTGACTCGAGCTGGGTTGTCTCCGATTCGCAACCGGCCTCCATTTTGCTCAAGATCTGTGTTCCTGTTTCTATCGGTGATGTGTACCTCAATCTCTCTCTTGGGTTTCATTTTCTTGCTTTAATCTCTGCTTTTATTCGATTATTACTGTTATTAATCTATAAGGGTAGTGAAATTCGGCGGAAATTTGTCCTATTTTCTGATATTAATTTTCTCCCACTCTATCAGATCGTCTTAATTTCAAATACCCACGTCTCAGATTTTGCTATGAAGTCGTTTCCCACTTCATTTCTTTTCGATTTTGACTCATATATCTCTCTGAGTCTGAATCTTGCTTTATAGCTCTTTAAATTGTTGAAGATCTACTAGATTTAGCGCCTATCTTTGTTGAAATTAGAGTGAATTTGATAATGTCTTCGATTCGATTCGATGCGACTAAGCAGTACTATGCCACGAGCAGTCTCGTGGTCGGGTACGCGCTTTGTTCAAGCTTGCTTGCTGTGATAAACAAGTTTGCCATTACCAAATTCAACTACCCTGGCCTTTTGACTGCATTGCAGTATCTAACCTCTGCTCTAGGAGTTTGGGTTTTGGGGAAGTTAGGATTTTTGCACCATGATCCATTTACTTTAGAGACTGCCAAGAAATTTTTGCCAGCCGCTATGGTTTTTTATCTGGCAATCTTTACCAACACAAATCTTCTTCGCCACGCAAATGTGGATACGTTTATAGTGTTTAGATCGTTGACACCCCTGTTGGTTGCTATAGCGGATACAACGTTTAGGAAACAGCCATGCCCGTCAAAGCTCACGTTTGTGGCGTTGTTGATTATATTGGGTGGAGCTGTTGGGTATGTGGCCACGGATTCGGGCTTTACTTTGACTGCATATTCGTGGGCATTTGCTTATTTGGTGACAATTACTACTGAGATGGTTTACATCAAACATATGGTGACAAATCTTGGGTTGAACACTTGGGGTTTTGTGTTGTATAATAATTTGTTGTCGCTGATGATGGCTCCGGTCTTTTGGTTTCTTACGGGAGAGTATGTTGATGTGTTTGCTGCGTTGGGAGCTAACTCTGGAAATTGGTATGAACCCGTTGCATTCTCTGCAGTATCATTGTCGTGTGTTTTCGGATTGGCCATCAGTTTCTTTGGGTTTGCAGCGAGGAAGGCGATCTCTGCTACAGCTTTTACAGTGACTGGTGTTGTTAATAAGTTTCTCACAGTTGCCATCAATGTGACAATTTGGGATAAGCATGCAAGTCCATTTGGTTTGCTGTGCCTTCTCTTTACGCTTGCTGGTGGAGTTCTTTATCAGCAATCAGTTACTCGAGCTAGCAGTGCTCCATCGCAGCGTGAGTCAACAGCATCGTCGAAGCAGACTGATAGCGAGAATGATGCAGATGATTTTGGAGATGAGAATCAAGGAAAGGGCGTGTCTGGTAAACTTGCTTCTGTATGAGAAATTTATGGTCTATGTTTCTTTTTTTTTCTTCCCATTGACGAAGAGGCTGAGTAGGTGTTTGAAGTTTTATGTCTAGTGTTAAAGATTTAAGAAACTCTGTATCAGATCATGTTTATTATTTTCCTTAGAATATGATTTCTGTTAGCATTTTCCCAGGCTTGTTTCTGCATTGCCAAATGATATTGCTTTGGTTCTTTACAATTCTCTGGTGATTTCATACTGCTTTCACGAGTAATGGTTGCATCTTGCATGTATTCTTGGCTAAGATAAAGCAAGTAAGCAACCCCCCCGCCAGATTGATTTTAAGGCCTTCCTGTATTGTAGTAGGCTAGTGGCCTTCAACGCAATTCTATGCCATAAATTAATGATTATATATCAATGAAAAGAATTTCTTCAGTATGTTGCAGAGATCTATTTCAACTAAAACTCCAGTGATGATGTAATCTACAACATCTCCCATATCAGGAACTAATCCTTTTCTTTCAGTAGACTTAAGAACTTGATTGCAAGTAGTTCGTTTTTCTCTCTATATTGTCTTATTTTTTGGCTCAACTGAACTGGGGGACCTTTCAGCCGGGTCAGCTTGTTGTTTGTGGAACGATTGTTTCTTCTTTCTATATAGGAAAGCATCAAATTATTCTCAATAAACGAGGTCGTAGATTTGAGGCTGATCCTGTCTGTCCTGCCTCTTGCTGACTTTCTGATGTCACGTGAATGTGGTCAGAGTGAAAAAGGTTTTTGGTGGCTTGTGGCCTGTGGGTAACCCCTTGCCTGCACATGACTGTCTGCAGGTTGATCTGAAAAAAAAAAAGATAAAAAAAAGAAAACCTTTGTTGCTGTGGATGGCATTAGCAGGAGGATCTTCTCTTTTTATATTGCTTTGCATGATCTACATATGCTACAATTTTTTCTTTTTTCTGGTGAAGAATATGAGGTTTAGGCTTTAGGCTTTGATTTTTTTTTTTTTTTTTTTTTCTCTTCATTTTGTCAAAGAATTGAACAATGTTTAATTGTGTTAAAAAAAAAAAAAAAAAAAAAAAAAGGTAAGAGTAAATGGTTTTACAAATGAATGGATCGGATCCAATTGGAAAATACAAATATTTGTACAAATTATACATTTGATCACCACTTTGTGGAAAGTCATTATGAATATGTTAGATATCTCTAACTCAATTGTTTCTTAATTTTTTTTCCCCCTTCTTGTTTTCCTAGCCATTTTCCATGATATTTGACGGTAAAGCATGTGACATATCCTTTTAAGTAATATATAGTAATGCGTTGGCTTTCATAGAGAAACTTCCTCCTACTATCAGTTGTCCTAGCCAGTAGCGAAGCCCCCCCACCCCCCCACCCCCCCCCCCCCCCCAACACTCTCAGTTGTCCTAGCCAGTAGCGGCCCCCCCCAGAATTTTATTAGAACTGTCTTTCACTTCGTCTTATCTCCTAATTTATTTATTTATTTATTTTTTTCATTGATCTTTGTGAAGAGAAACTTTTTTTTTTTTTTTTTTCCTTCTTCTTCAGAGCAAATAAAGATAAGGTAAAAGAAATAAAAAAACCGAAAAAGGGTTAGGCTTCTCCAGGGACGGAGCCAGCCTTGAGAATGGGCAGGGGCCCATTAGCAAAAAAAAAAATTAACCATAAAAAAATTGTTTTTACCTTAAAAAAAAAAAAAAAAAAAATATTGTCATTTGGGGGGTCCTGGCCCCTGCCAGTCCCGCCCTTCCTCCGTCCCTGGGCTTCTCAATAACAAACTCAAAATAGCAATACAATGCAGAAAATACAAACAAATAAAAAATGGGCCAAAAAAATGGCCCAGTCTTGAAGAGAACTCATTTGATATCCAATATGCAATGCCAGTAGAACAATAATGCTAAAAACTAGTCCCTAAAGGGTAGCTCAATCGGTTGGGGACCACGCCTTATAAAACAGAGGTCACTAGTTTTGAATTCTTCCTTATGAAGCAGAGGTTATTAGTTCGAATTCTCCCTCTTCCTCTTATATGAACATGTAAAAAATAAATAAATAAATAATGGTAGGAACTAATAATAAACAAGTGTTTTTTTTTTTTTTTTCTTTCTAATAAACATGTTTAAGTAATATTTTGTTTTTTTTTTTTAAAAAAAAATGATCATGCACCGTTGAATGTAGCCAATTAAAGATTCTACATTGTTAGGCTGGTATTGGTACCTGAACAATATTCGAATGGTCAACATTTTTAGAACGGCCTTGACTTTTGTTCGAACGGTATTGATGTAGGTGGGGCATTGATCTTTCGATCAAGTCATTGATTGAACTATTGATGGGTGCCACATGCATCGATTGATCGATGGTCGTCGAAGTACATTTGAAAATAATTATTTTTAACACAAATCATGGAGCACTAGTACCTATAGACAAGTAACTCACCCAAAAGATCGAGAGGCTATGGCAAGACTGGGTATGGATGCCTGGATGGTCAGTCAATTGGAGATGGACCAAAAAGAAAATAGTTTTCATGCATCACAGGAAAGGGGGTTGAAAACATTTTGGTATGTTGGATTGAAAAAGGAAGGCTCGAGTTACATTAAGAAGGTGCCAATTTTTGCGTCATCCCGCCCCATTTTTTGAACATGTCTTACAAAGAGAGGGAAAGCGGTGAGGAAAATTCAAATTCGTGATTTCCGCGATCACGTAAATGAATGAAGATTTTTTTTTTTTTTTTTTAAAAAAAGTGTTTTAAATTTATGTTGCATGAAACACGGGCATCTCGTATAATTATCCATTATTCTAATAAAGTAGCGGGGCTGGCCCATTAATGGAAGGACCTTACCGGTACACGATACACATCCTATGTATCAACATGTATTAATGCAAAAGTTGCAGTATATATAAGAGATATGACTCTTTGTAAATGCAAGGTGTTT
The DNA here is from genome assembly GCF_965113065.1 of Corylus avellana. NCBI lineage: Eukaryota > Viridiplantae > Streptophyta > Magnoliopsida > Fagales > Betulaceae > Corylus > Corylus avellana. The sequence continues at coordinate 4,124,704 of NC_142500.1, read as the reverse complement.
TTGTTTATTTAATAGGCAAACAAAACACAGTTATGAATTTGAAAATAAATATTAGATACATTATTGAAAATCCTAAAAGATTATCTCGTTTGGTTGAACTTAAGGGAGAAAAATTCAAAAACCCAAGGGAATTTGATTCCCTCTCGATCCCCTTTTGTTAGGAATGTGGATTCCCTTCAAGAGATAGGAGAATCTACATTTTCTTGGCCTTGAGAATGTTTATTTTCTTAAATGACAAAAATGGCCACATGTCATATGTTTTTTTAAGGGTTAAATTATTATTATTTTTGTTTTTTGTGCTTTGAAGGATTATGAAATAGTTATCTCAGCTTTCAAAATTATCATACATGGTGACTAAGGTTGTCTCATCAACTTTTTTTTCGTCTATGTTCATGTTTCGTTCAAAAATTTAACTACTTGCCACGCCATGACCTCTCAATGTTTGCCATGTGTCCCCATGCCAAGTCATTTTGCCACATCAACATTATTTAAAATGAGATATGCTATAGTGTAATAAAAAGATCATTTTTTGCCCATAAAAGGCATAGGTTGCAAGAGGCTATAAGCCTCATCAGTAGGTAGGGCTACAACAACTATAGATAGAGTTTGTGACCTCTTACCACCTAGGACTTTTATAAGTCAAAAATAGTCTTTTTATTACACTATAACATTTTTCATTTAGAATTGGTAAAGGAGATCATCCCACATGCCATGCCACCAGTGGGGGAGATCCCATCTATCTGACATTACCAATAGTAGTAGGGACTTGAACACAGAAATATTTGGAGAATACAATTGAGAAATGTCAGTTGTTTAATAGTAGATTTCCATTTGGAATAACTCAAATTATACATAATATAATGAGAGTTGGAAGTTAAGTTTGAAACTCATAATTTCAACTTGGACAATGGACTCACACACCACACCCACCTAATTGTAGGCCATTGGATGCAGGCGTGCAGCTGTTGAATAATATTAGAGAAGAGAGGCAACATTATTTTCAATCATTCTGTTTATCTTCCTGTTCCTCCATCCATCCATCCACCCATATTCTCTCTCTCTCTCACACTCTCACAGAGAAACACAGAGAGACACAAATATGGAAAAAAGATGAAATCCTGTCCTTCCCAGCAAAAAAGAAGAAATACAGGCTTACAGAGAGATGCAATAACGTGATAGTGTCAGCTAAAAGAACGGAATGGAGGCACATTAGAGGCCTCTCTGTCCCAAACAACACATGTTCTCAAGGTAATGCTCTGGTCCCAATTCCCTCTTCTCTCAAAAGCAAGACCAGAAAATTAAAAAAAAATAAAAGAAATTTCAATTGGGTTTTTGATTCCCACACTGCTTACGTGGCCACTTTCTATTTGGGGTCCTCGATTCTTACACTTGTTTACCCTTAAATTCGTGCTTTTTTGGGCAATTCAATTTCAAAATGGTCCCAAATTCCATGTTATCCTCTGGACCACCTCACTCCACTGCTCCTCTTTCAGGAAATCCAATAATTTCCATGCAGAGTATTCATTTCATTTCCCTATGGCTCTTCATTTCTCTCTCTCTCTCTCTTTTTCTTTTTATTTTTTATTTCTCAAACAACTTGTCCTTCAAAATCATTTTTATCTTCCAACTCCACATGAACTGGCTTTGATCTCCAATGATCTTAATTTGAGCTTTTTCACTTCTGGTCCCAAGCTTTCCGTAATCCAAAGGACCACTTCTACTACATTCTATATAAATAAATGCTTCGTGCATTAGAATTCCCTCTAATATAACTAACCGGATATTACTTCGTTCAAATAAAATGAAGAGAATCCTAGGATCCTAACTTTTTTTAGTTAAGTAATTAACTACTCATTTTTTAAAAATATTTATATTCCGCTTTCTATTTTAGTTTTTAATTCTCACTATTTCGTTTAATTTTATATTAATTTTTTCCAATAATCATTATTTCTTTCCATTTAAATACTTTTTTTTTTTTGCTCAATGAATATTTTGGCCAGTTTAGATGCAGCAACTTTCTTTTTTTTTTTTAAAAAAAAAAAAAACATATTTTGCTTCAAGGCTAGCCAATTTTACATATTTTAATTTGGAATTAGCCAATTAACTCGATGTGAGTGCTCTACACGTACATATTATGGTCTTACCAAAGAAAATATTGTTTTAATAGTGTTTTTTAGAATTTGTTTAAGATTGTATTGAAAAAAAAGCTTTTAAGAAACCTAAATTGATATTGGGGTGAAAAGCCTCTTAGGTAATCAACTTCTAATAATCATCTCTCCCTCAATAATTGATAGTGTTTAATAACTTTTAAAATTTATGATTTCCTCCCAAATCATGGGGAGCTGGGGTGAGAAAATAATATATAAAATAGCAATAGAGCTGGAACTTGGAGTGGAGGGTGCTCACATAACATTTTTGTAATCTCGAGGGGCACAAAAAAAATAGAGAGGCATCAGAATTAAGAGGAGACCCTTGTCTCAGAATTGACTCATTGGACTATTAAATGGAAGGTATCACGAGGTTTGTTTCCCTCTCAATATATGTTTATTCTTGAGTCACGCTCAAGATTGGATTTTCCCTTTAAACTACTCCCTCCTCTTTGATCTCAACGTGTTTTTTTAAAATACCCATGTTCCCCATATCAAACTAAAATAAGAATCCTCCCCTTTTGTCTCAACCCTCAATAATTATGTAATGAAAAAATCATACTTTATTTACTTCTTCTGTTGCTGCTTCAACTGATGTTGAATATATATATATATATATATATATATATATATATATATATATATATGATTCAGCAACAACGACACCTGTTTCTGTGTCTCATTGACACGTGGTTCCTCATGGATGTTGGCCATTACAGTGACACCATACCATTAATGGCAATACTGTTACTTTAAGGTACCTAACAACCTACCCCTTAATCTTCCTAACTCTCCCAGAAGCAAGCAAGGAGTTAATTTAAAATATTTTTTTTTAATTTTTTTGGATACTCATATATTCCAATAGTCCATTAACCGCTACAATCAATTTTGTTGGCAACATTTTTTATTGTCTTTTTCGTCTTTAAAGATCCTCCTATAAAGCTGTGGCTTAGTTATAATATTTTGGATGGCATTATGTGTTAGAGTATACCATGGAGTTCAAAATTTGATCTTAGGACTTTTGGCTCTGATATCATGTTAAATTTAACATGGTATCAGAGCGTACCACAGGACGAATGGAACTCACACTACTTACCCCATGACAAGGACCAAGAAAAATACTGGCTTGCACGTGAGGCAGGGTGTTGAGGAATAATCTCACATTGCCTGTGGAGAAGATCTTGGGCATGTTTATAAGGAATGAGCAACTCTCTCTTATTGAACCGATTTTATGAGATGCATTAGACCCACGAATTTCTTCATGGTATGTAAGATTTTATAATGCGGAAATAATAATAAATAACAATGCGAAAATAATAAGATAGTGACACATAAATTTACGTGGTTCAGTCTATGATCTACATCCACAAGATCAAGCCTTAAGGATACATTAAGCTCTTATTTCTCCGCGAAAATATTTACAATATAACATGTTCCTATTTATAAGAGAATCATATTGGATACAAATAGGCTTTTACTCTAGCTTGATTAGCTAAGTGATAATTTTCAACTATTCAACTGAAACTCAGTGATAATCTTCAAGTATGACTCAATGATATTTTTCAATTGTAAGTCACTAATAATTTTATACTGTGACTGCTATTCTTGAACTCCATAATATACTCTAACATTATGAACCATTTTAAAAATATTTGCTAGAGATGCTTTGTTGATACTCACCATGAGTTACAACCGGCTTCGCTGGCAGCATTTATAATTGCATTTTCTGCCTTCAAAAGATCCTCTTCTTGAGTTTTTGCTAATTGTTTGTACTTGTTGGTACTCATTAAAAAAAAAAAGCAAGCTTTATTTTTTTTTTTTTAAAGGTAAATTGAATTAGTTGTAAAAGGAGCTTGAGCTTTCTGGTGTGGGGAATGGGTCTCTCAGAGAGCAGAGAAGGCACTTGCCTCTGGACCCATTTATGTTTCTCAAAATCAAAAAGTTTTCAGGTAGGAAATCAAGAACACAATCCAGGGTTTTTGAATTGATATCACTGTCTTTCTATGGCCTTTTGGAATTGCGTCTGCAGACAATGTTTCAATATATTTGCAAAAAAGTTCATTTTACTTTTTTCTCCCACTAGCACATTTTGAATTCCAAGTCTGGACTCTGCACTCTCAACTTGTGTAGCGTTGCCCAATCCAGACCCCCCCCTTAGGGCATCAAATAATATTCTCCATCTTATGCTAAGATAAATTTAATTATTAATCCCCCTAATAAAAAGAATATAATCAATTCTGTTTAGTTTTATTAATCAATTTTTGGCCGTTCGATGTGTTAAATGGTCATTTTCAGGTGGATTTTTAAAATTTGATTTGAAGAATTGTTTTGGTCGACTCCCTAACAGTTCTGCAACCCTCTGCCAAAAGCTACATATTAATATACAATGTCTACCTATACACTTAGCTACTTCTTGCACGATATGGCTAGGTGCTGAAAAAATTAAAAAAATGCCTCTTTTATAGAAAATAAAAATACAGAAAAGAGCGGAAAAAGGGAAAGGGGTGAGAGCGAATTATACAGCAACTTAGATAGTTATCTATCAAAATTTATTTAACTGCTCAAATTGTTAATAATTTAAGCAGCTAATTACGGTCCATTTCAATCTAAACTCGTATCATTTAAAAGGGGTCGGAGATCATAAAAGGGTCCTACGGGCCACCCCCTCTATAAGAAAGTGGAAAAAAGATACTCACCCCTTGTCGTTACAAGAGGGCGATCTTGTCTGTTCAATCCATGCCCTTTTGAGAGGGTTGTAAGCACCCCCTGCAATAATTAAAACTCTTGGAAGAGATTTGAAATCTAACGAAAGCACACAAAACTAATTTTAGCAATACAGTGAAGTGTGTTTGTTATTTGTTTTGTTGAAAATATAAAACATTTTTAAAAAAATTTACCAAACAATTCTGTTAAGTGAAGCCCAAATATATATATTTTCAAACGTGGACGTATCAAAAACATATCTCAACTTGTATCTCATAAATTTTTTATTTTTTTTTTTTAAAAAAAGCACTTTTCAAAATATTGGAGATTTTAAAAATACAGGTAGCTGAGTTTGTACTCCATATCCAAATCTTATTATTTTCAGGTCAAATCTTGTTAGAATTGGGCTCCATATACAAACCTTGTTTTCATATTAAAACCAGTTTGGCTTTGCTAATCAAAATGTTTTCCCTGGAAAAGATCATACAAACACCCGCCCCCATTTTAGATTAATAAATTGAGGAAGGTCAAATTTATAATATTGACGTGACAATTTTAATTAATTTTTTAATTTCATTTTAACAAAAATTAGTCCAACGATTAATTGGGACTGCATTATTAGCATGGTAGAATAAATATGAAATAAAAATATAATTTTTAAAATTTTCAGCAGAATTGCCACGTCATAGGATAAAAATGTGATTAAAAAAAAAAAAAAATAGAAGTACTACTAGTAGTAGGCTTGGAGCATTCCTCGGTTAGTAAAGTTTAATGGAAAGGTACATTTCGTGGTCATACATAATTTGTATATTACGTGTCAGCCCCTCTATTTCTCTCTCTCTCTCTGTGAAAAAGATCAAGGCCTTCGCTTCCTCCCCTTTTCAGCTGTCACTTTTCACTCCCAATATCACTCCTCACATATTATACACACAAAAACACAAGCGCTCTCTAAGGTACAGCAAGGTCTAGGAATGATCAACGAAGCCCACGAAGGCGCAATTCGTATCTGATCACACCCAAAGCTTCCACTCAATCCCTCAATCATGTCTCCGTACGACTCCGCAACGTCGTCCGGGGGCGGAAGCGGCAGCTCCGCCTCCTCCAGTGCCAAACCCTCCGAGATTGACGGCCTCCTTGCCGGCGCCGGATACAAGGTCCGCTCCTCCGACCTACGCCATGTGGCCCAACGCCTCGAACGCCTCGAGACCGCCATGGTCAACTCTCCGGCCGAGATTTCCAACCTCGCCTCCGATTCGGTCCACTACAACCCCTCCGATATTGCCTCTTGGGTCGACTCCCTCCTCTCCGAACTCCACCAGACCGCATCTATGCCGTCCGATCTTCCGGATCTTCCGGATCTCATGGTGGCCCCCGCGATCAATCATACGGTGTTGAGTGACGCTGCGTGGACGGATCAAGATGCGCCTCAGCAACTGAATCAGTTCACTGTCGTGACGGCGATGGAAGAAGATTCCGGGATAAGGCTGGTCCACATGCTGATGACGTGTGCGGAATCCGTGCAACGTGGCGAGCTCGCATTCGCTGGTTCGCTGATCGAAGATATGCAGGCTTTGCTCACGCGAGTCAACACAAGCTGCGGTATAGGAAAAGTCGCCGACTACTTCATCGATGCGCTGAGACGCCGGATTTTCTCACCGCAGAGCGTCTGCTTCGGCGGCTCTGGCTCCGCCTCGCTTTACGAGAACGAGGTTTTGTACCATCATTTCTACGAGGCGTGTCCGTACTTGAAGTTCGCTCACTTCACGGCGAACCAAGCAATATTAGAAGCTTTCGACGGTCACGATTGCGTCCACGTCATTGACTTCAACCTGATGCACGGCCTGCAGTGGCCGGCTCTGATACAAGCCCTGGCGCTACGACCCGGTGGGCCCCCTTTGCTCCGGCTGACCGGCATTGGCCCACCCTCACCGGACGGGCGTGACTCGCTCCGCGAAGTCGGATTGCGACTCGCTGAGTTGGCTCGATCAGTCAACGTCCGGTTCGCCTTCCGGGGCGTGGCGGCTTCGCGGCTCGAGGACGTGAAGCCGTGGATGCTCCAGGTGGGCCCCAAAGAAGCCGTGGCCGTAAACTCAATCATGCAGCTCCACCGTCTTCTCGGGTCCGACTCGACCCGTAATTCGCCGGTGGAAGTAGTTCTTGGATGGATCCGGAACTTGAACCCGAAAATTATGACAGTAATTGAGCAAGAAGCGAACCATAATCAACCCGGGTTCATGGACCGGTTCACAGAGGCTCTGTACTACTATTCGACCATGTTCGATTCGCTCGAGGCTTGTACACTCCAACCGGAAAAAGCCTTGGCGGAGATATACATACAGAGAGAGATATGCAACGTGGTGTGCTGTGAAGGCTTGGCTCGGGTGGAGCGGCACGAGCCGTTGGGAAAATGGAGAGCTCGGCTTGGACAAGCCGGATTTAGGCCATCGCACTTAGGATCCAATGCGTTTAAGCAAGCCAGTATGCTTCTCACTCTGTTCTCGGCTGAGGGGTACTGCGTAGAGGAAAAGGAAGGGTGCTTGACGCTTGGCTGGCACAGCCGGCCTCTCATCGCGGCTTCGGCTTGGCAAGCCGTGCCGGACGCAAACCCTCCACTTGGGATAGTAAATCATCATAGTAACCATAATGCGCTGTAAATTTTTTCTTTTCTATTCCTCACTTTTTCAGTCTACAGTTTTCTTGTTTTTTACTTTTTACTGCCAAAAGAATTTTACTTTAGGTAAAATGCTTTACGTCACCTTTTTCATCTATATTTAGGCCCAGCCGCCCATAACATTGTGTCCCATCCCCGTATAATTTGTCAAAATAGAATAGAGTAAGTTGGTTAAAGGGAATAGGATTCCATAGATAGAATCTATTTTATGGTAGAGAATCGAAATATAAAGCAGGAATATATGAAGTCAATGTTAACACGTTTTATTATTGAATACACAAAATTTTAAATTCTAATCATGAAATGAATAATAAAGTCGAGAGGATCTTGTTGGGTTAAAAGGGCCAAGAATGAGGGATGGGATTTAGGTAAATCAAGACTTGCATCTGAAAATTTTCTGATTAAGAAGATTTCTACAGTAAAAAGGTTGTTTAAAAATAACTAAAAAAAAATAAAGATAAGCTGGAAGATATTGTCGGTTTGAGTCAATAAAGTGGTGTCCAATTAGATAATGAAATCAAGCGTGAAAAAAAATTAATCAAGTTAGCTGAAAAGGCATACATGGTGGTCTTTTCAACATTTCTACTCAAGCTAGCAGATAGATATGTGGATTTCGAATTGTTTCCTGTGGTTAGCTTTTCCATGTCATTCTGGAAACTAAAATACCATAATATATATATATATATTAGAAAATAAATAAGCATATTCTTAAAATCCATGAGCAGTCAACGCAGGAAGTGGTTGTGCGTGGGGAAGGGAGCTGTGACTAGCTGCCATTCAAAATGGACCGATGTTCGTGCAGAGGGGCAGTGAAGATGAGAGAGACAGACGCACCAGATATTTTTCCATATTAGGATTTGCTTTGGAGGTGTAATTTACAACCTAGTCTAATAGGGCTTTGACTACTACATGTGACCAAACATCAATAATTTCATCCCAGGCAATTTGCTGGGATTGAGACCTCCACCTGCCTCGCTGCCCCCCCATTAGATGTTTGATATTCCAACAACCCAATATAGTTAGCTAATAGGGTTTATTTTATTTTATTCTTTTCTTCATGTTTTTGTTAATAATGCTCTCGCCATGGTTTTATTGACCCTTCGTCTTGAATTCAAGACATCTTAAGAACCATTTATTTTATTTGAATTCTCATTGTACTACCTAATTGGGCAGCCAAATTTCAATTACCGGATAATTAGGAGACGAAAAACTACTTGATCAGTTGAATCTACTCTTTCTCTAGTGTTATTAACTTATTACCGTTGGACTTTAAATGCAGAGTAATGAATATATTTGACTAACAGACTTGGTCCAATGCACCTCCCCTGCTTTTTTTTTTTTTTGGGTTTGAGTCAAATACCCCTGAATTCAATATGACATGATTATTATTTTGGTTTAAATATCTAATAATATTGCTCTGGCGTGCTATGATGTTAAGATTTCATTATATATATATATATATATATATATATATATATAAGAAATTTAATTAGAATTTATTCTCGTTAATGTGAAATTTATATTAATTTTCTCATTTACTTTGGGGGTCTAATAGCGTATCTGTTGTGGCTCAGAAGTAGGGCATGGGAGTTGATGTAGATGTAGATGTGAGCATGTGGGTTTGCCCAACATGGACCAAACGGGACTTTCCAACGTAGTAATCAGCAAAGAGGTTGAGTCGGTTGGGTCACATGAGAAACCTGTCCGCCCTACAACTCTGCCTCTCACCTAACGTTTCTTCCTTCTTAGGCTGTCTCAGGCATGACTCACCCCCGGACCAGCTTGTGGGTTTTGTAGACGAGGTCTGAGGTCCCTCATAAAACACGCAACCATATCATTACCTTTGCTCATATTTAAAATATTTAGAAAGACTATAAGAGAACTCTAATTCTTCTTATATTATTATAGAATATTATTATTTTATATTGAATCACCGGAATGAACTCTTGTTGGCTTATAGGCATGTTAGGGTAAACCGGCGAAAATATCTTCGATGTCTAAATCAGTTGGTAGCTTTGGCAAAGTCTTTCTTAATGAGAAGAAGTTCTTGCATAAGTGTGTGTTCATATGAATGAATAAATGAGTGAAAAAAATCAAAGGTCATTTCTCTCTCGTACGATTTTGTCATTTATTGTCTTATAATTGGGTTGCGTGTAATTTGTCGGTTGATCATGGTTATTGAAAAATGGCAATGAATGTCACTAGTTCGAATCCCCCTCCTCCCTCTTGTGCGGACATGTTAAAAAAAAAAAAAATGGCAATGGATGTTCTAAATAAATTAATAATCCTCTCTTTATTACGGATTAGTTGGCATTAAATGCCAACTGCCACTATAATCGAAGGAGACAAGAGTGTAGGTTCTCCAAGAAAGCTACGGCCAACATCAAGGTTTAAACTTAGTTTAAGTAACATGAGTGGTTTTGTGCTTTGCAATCTAGTTAAGTTTTTCCTCAAACGCGGGAATAGAGTAATGCTAGAAAAAATACTTTTGTCCTCATTTTATCTCTTCAAAGATGGTACGGTAAATCTAATGGTAATTTTAAAAAACACATTATTTTTTAAAAAAATAAAAGTCTTTCTTATAGTATTACTTGCGAAAATAATGTTGCCAGCCGGCATTCACAATGGGTTGCCTGGTGAAAGCCAGACAGATAAAATCTTGATGTATTAGGGACCCCATTATAAAAAAAGAAAAAGAAAAATTAAATAAATAAAAGAGAGAAGAACAACTTAATTGCAAATTGCAACTGGTTTTTTGTTCTCGTAATATAATACAGATTCCTTTTTTTTATGTACAATTTTAAGGCCCATTAAAATATGCAGGCTCTCTTCGATTCATCAAAGAGACTGCTCTCACATGGCTGTTAGCGAGAAAGGTGAAGAGCAGAGTTGCAGGCGGTTGGCTGACAGGCTGAGCAGATAGAGAGAGCTCACATGGCTTATTGGCTGCTTCGTAGGCCATGAAAATGAAAGAGTGATGACCCGGGGGTAACTCGATGCGGCACGTAACGGGAAGACACCCCGAAACCCTGGCCCACAATACTTTTCCCTTCTTCACTGTTGCACGTGATCCCGTTTCGGGACCTCCTAGAGTCCTGACCAACTTGCGGGCTCTGGCCCACACTCTACTAAAACACATGGGGACCACCTTATTTACCCAAGCTGTGGCCAACATATTCACGTGTCAATTATTCCCCACGTGTCGACAACGATATTACCTCCCCCTCTCTCTCTCATGGGTCAAATCTTGTGTGAGAAAGACCTCTCATGAATTAAAGGAACACATAATAAGAGCCTTCAAACCTGCGGGTCCTACGGTGTTTTAAGGTAATCGTGGTCCACATATTTTATTTTCTTAGCAGACTGAATCACATTTGTTAACTGTCCTAATTATTATAATTATTATAGCCCCACTTTCGAATCTTTATTGGTACACTACTTGACTAACAACATGTCTTTATTATTTATCTATAGCTCTTATACCAGAAAATATAAAATTTTGGTAAATCATAACAGAAGGTATAAGGTTACAACGTCATAGAGATAAACATAAAAACTTTACAATTAAGTTATGTTTATGACTTCAACATTCGTTAACCCATATCTAAACTTTAGTTAGCTCACTCAATTTAGATTAATGTTATAAGTCTTCCAAAAGTCTTCTTATAGTCATCACAAATGTGATGTGTCTTTAAAATTACTAATAGATAAAAAGTCAATAAATTATATTTTAAATTCAACGGTAATTTTAAAATGACTTATAGCATTACTCCTCAATTTAATACATAGATAGTCCATATTTTCAACTTTTATTTTCTTGGTCATGGAGAAAATTTTTCATACAGAAACTAATCATCCTCGACCTTGAAAGTAATTATAAGGATAAGTCAAACCTTTATTTTTTTTTTTAAAAAAAAAACCAACATACAACTTCAACAATCGGGGTGAGGGAGGCGAAGCGCATTGGCGCGTGGTTGAAGAGATGGAGCCGTTTTACGCCGATGGGTAGTTGAGGAGCCCCGAGCACAGTGGGTCGGCGTAGGGCTGAGCAAAACCAATTGAAGATGTTAGATCTAGATTTGAAAAACTAGATTTAAAGTACAACTGATTTTAGGGAGGCAAAGAGTGGCGCAACACGGTGGAGGGTGGACGGAGGCAACGTAACATAAGCAAAAGGATGGGCAGAGCAAATGAACTAGTTGGAAAATCCAAAAAAAATAAACTGGAAAAAAAAAATGGAGGGGAGGGGAGGAGGGAGTATCCTCCCCATAAGTTTTTTCTCCTAGAGAGAAAACCTAGGGCCGGCTAACATGTGTTTATTATTTATTTATGGTTTTTTTTTTTTTTTTTGTTAAAGAGGGAAATCAATTAATTTTTGAGAGCTACCTTAGAAAATATATATAATTTTTTTTTTTTTTTTTTAAAAAAAGACAAACTAATTCTTGAGTCGGCCCCTGAACATTAAATAGCCAATGATATATTGATATCACAGAGAATGGGTAGTTAACCAAACAAGAAAAAGCAGGTCCATGGATTTAACTCCATCAACGCGACCCGTCAACAAGTACTCCCACAGATGCCAGTCTCTGTCAAGTTTCTGATGTTTTCATTATTATTATTATTATTATTATTATTTTTTTTATTTATTTTTAATTATGATATATGAAGTTTTGACACTCAACTCTCATGTAATTTCAAAGCTTGTAGTTTATATTGTACCAAAAAAAAGTGAGAAATTTATTTTTAATTATTGTTATTATAATCTATCAAGATTCTGCTTATTAGGCCACTTGTTTTCTTTCGCAAGTCAAACGTTTAAGAGTGAAAATTTTAAATTTTTATCTTTCTTTTTATCGTATTTAAAAGCCAACAAATTGATATTTCTTTTACAAAAAGACAAATGAAAACGTATAGTTTTCTATTTGTATTTTACTTTTTTTTTTTTTTTTTTTTGAAAATAGAAAAATTATACAAGAGAATTCAATTGTATAAAATATTATAAAGAGAAGATATAATATAAAGAAACAAAATCATATTGCGTGAAATATATAATTTTAGTCAGAGACGGAGCCAGCCTTGCAAATGGGTAGAGGCCGATGGCTAAAAAATTTAGCTAGTAAGGGCCAATTAGCAAAAAAAAAAAAAAAAAAACTATAAAAAAAAATTTTTACCTTAGAAATTTTTTTTTCTTGTCATTTGGGAGGCCCCGGGCTCCTGCCAGTCCCCCCCTTCCTCCGTCACTGATTTTAGTTTGTTAAATTTTTTTTTTTTGTACTTATATTCTTTAATATTTTTTAAGAACCACGAGCACAATGCTAGTAAACTCTTCATTTCTTAAACCCTATTAATTAAACGTGTTCTCAAAATTTTCATGCACAATTTCTCTACAATTTAAACACACACTAAAAAAAAATAAAAACATAATGTACAAGTTTTTCCTCCTATGTCTCTAGCAATAAAACATGACGTTCTTGACCTTCTCTTTCAATGGTGGCAGGGGACGGACACATGACCCATTTGAAGTCCTTGTGGTGCGCATTTTAGCATTCTCATGCAGATCAGGTTCCATGTAGAATCGAGCTCTGTAGGCTGCCAGATGGGCATAGTATGCAGGAGGCACTGCATCATCCACAACAAATCGTACGTATTACGTTGCCATGATGTCACAGACATTATCATTAATTAATTTGTTTCATGCCTTGTCATGTGGATCACATGGTTATTAATATCATTAATTAGACTAACATAATTAAATGGATTATTACGTTAACTTTATAAAATAAAGTTTGAAAAATATTTTCCTATGAACCCTAGCCATAGCCGCACCCCACCCCTATTTCTTAAAAAAAATAAAAAAGTGTATGCAAGTGGGGGACGTCGTTTTGTCCCTAGAACGACACCTCTCGTTCACTGTTTACACAACGCCTCTTTGAGTGGCGTCGTTTTGACTCCAAAATGACGCAATATAGGGTTGTTAAAACGACCCTAAGCTACACGTCCCTAAACTTGGGAATTTTTGTCGTGATTGTAAACAATGAGTCAAAAAATTTACCTATAGAAACGGATCGAGTGCATCGAGCATACCTGAAACCGAATCATTAACCAGATTATTTGACAATAATTAAGAAGTTTAAGTTGCAAAAGCAGCAGGGGAACCAAAATTCTTACGTATAACACAGGTTGTTGGTGAGAGATTGGATTTCATCAGCACTAAAATTGTTCTCATCCCAGAGAACGTGGTAATGAGCAGGTCGACTGGTGCCCTGTCAAATGCCATTTCCAATATATAAACATAAGTTCAAACTTCAAATATGCTTCAGCTTCCTGCTGGCTAGGCTTCTATATAAATTTCACCTTGCATGCTCAACTCTCTCTCTCTGAGGTTTTTGGAAAATTTTAACTACATTATGGTCCAATTCTCAAATGTTGAACTATTTAAAGCTTGTTTGTGATTGGGTTTAATACTTAAAAAGTAGTGTCAAACAAAAAATTGGGTCCATTGGTGAACTTTTTTTTTTTTTGGCTTTTTTACTCTAAAGAAGTCCAAAAATGTGTTTTGATAGAAGCTTGAAAATAAAACTTTTTCTATAAACAAAAAACTCTATTTCACGCAATTCTAAACAAATTCTTAGGGCCTGTTTGAGATTGCGTTAGAGAGTTTAAAAAGTATTTTTAGCATCTTAAAAGTCGTGCCAAACAAAAGCTGACATGTTTGGTAAAAAATTTCAAAAGCAAAAAGTACTTTTTTTATTTTTTTACTCTAACAATGACCAAAACGCACTTTTGACAAAAGTTTAAAAAGTTTTTTTTGACTTAAAAACTCTATTTCTCAAATGCAATTTCAAACAGGCTCTTAGTATATTTCAAAACCGTACCTGGATTCCTGCATGACTACACAAATAAAAGTCGAACTCGGTGGGATGACAGATCTTTGAATCCACCACAGTACCTACATTTGAAATTCAAAACAACAATAATTCAATATATGACTCAAGAATAACAGCTGCATCACATTTGGAGAGCTATAGCTAACTTTTCTGCAGAATCACATCAGACCCCCTGGCCCAAAGCATGTGCTCACTTAGTTACCTCATGTGTGCCAAGCTCAAAATCATAGGGGGAAGATTAGGCTAGCTCCTCCAGCCCAAGTAATTATTTTCCTTCAACCAAATCCCAGATATTATCAGAGAAAGAGCATTACCTGGTAAGATATTTCCACTCTTGTCCATGCTACTTCTGTCATTGTGATTGCTTGCAAGGAGTCTAGTGTGGTGCCGCTTTTGAACCACAATAAATGTTACGGGGGGTTGGTAACTAGCTTCCAATGATGCGCAAGCCTGGACATGTGAGAATGTTTTTGTTTTTTTTTTATAAGTAATTGAAAAATCATTAAAAAACGCAAAACCTAGACATGCCAGAATGTAAGATCAGGGAGAGCATTTATGATAAAAGCGAGGATAAGAACTTCACCAACCTTACGAATGGCGTCGAGTTCATATAGCAAGACTTGGTAGAACTGTCCTTCACTGACACCATCCCTACAGATGTTATATATAAAAGCCAAAGCTTAGCTATTTCTTGGACCTAATTGCCAGTTCGACAATAATTTCTTTATCAACATCTAAAACATGTTTGTAGAAATATATAAAGCGAAAGAGAAAGAGCGAAAGTAGAGAGAGAATTAGGGCTATATATTTGTTAAACTAATGGTTAAGTGATTAAATTTATCTCTTCCTATCAGCTTAAGCTTTTGGAATAAATGATATAATTTAACATGGTATCAAAGTCAAACGTCATGAGATCGAACCTTGACTCCGTCAATTCACCCTCCATTTTAAAATTAAATATTTCACATGTTGGGCATCACCTATTAAAATAGAGTTTGAACCTACACGAGAGGAGAAGTATTAAAGTAATGGTTAAATGATTAAATTTACCCCTTCCTATCAGCTTAAGCTTTTGGGATAAATGGTAGTTTAACAATTTTTACTATTGAACCATATTGAATTGTATTACAATGAATGATATTTATAGAGGAATTAAAGGGTGGTGAACAAAAAACCCTAGACTAGTCACACATAGAAAATATTATAACAATGTTAAAAGAAAAAAATAGAAGTTTGAGTGGAAGTCTAAATAGATTATTAAATCAAATTACCTGTAAAATATTATCCTTAGTGGTTTTTGTCCAGTAGCCTTCTTGAATGAAAGTAAAAGTTCCC
Source organism: Corylus avellana (assembly GCF_965113065.1). Taxonomy (NCBI): domain Eukaryota; kingdom Viridiplantae; phylum Streptophyta; class Magnoliopsida; order Fagales; family Betulaceae; genus Corylus; species Corylus avellana. Next base: position 4,108,961 of record NC_142500.1, on the reverse strand, counting down.
TGCCCTCAAGAATTAGCAAACTTTTAATAGGCATGATTTCTCATCAATAAACACAACTATATATTTGAAAGAAAAATGCTAGGCTTACAAATAAATTTTATAAAAAAACTTTTACAATATGATGTGGCACAATATGATTGGGTTTTTAAAAGTTGAATTGATCTCATTTCCAATTATGTTGTAAAAGTTCTTTTATAAAATTTGTTTTTAAGCCTAACATTCCTCGTATTGAAAACCATTACTTTTATGCTCTAGCTCAAACAAAATCTCAACTTCTTTTAAGAACAAGGTTAAGGGTCAGGTCCTGGGTTCAAGACCCATTAGGTAAGTATACAAGTTAGCAATATATATATATATATATATATATATATATCATTATTCTATCTACTTAAAAAAAGTATGAAAGCAAATAGAAGATATGACCCACACATACATCACCAAGTACCCTCAGGAACCCCAGTGGAAAAAAGTACTACTACAATAAAGCCTTATCTTTGAACTTTCCAAACTTGAGGTCAACAAAAGATATCCAGAGCTTTTAAAAAGTAAACCACTATAGTCTTTAAAATATTTATTTATTGTCTTCAATTAAATGCTACAAACTTTGTCATCACAACATATAACTTGGTAACATGCAATAAATTAGTACAATGCTAAAGTGGAAACTTTTGATTAATTTAATTAGAAAAAAATTTGTTAGGATTTTAAGAACTTGCCCTGAGAAAATAGTTAAAAATAATTGTTTTAGCTAATTTAACCACTCTTGTCTCAGATCTGAATGTTTTAAAGAGTTGCCAGCCTAGTTCTGTCTTTTAGAAAATTTAGTAGTTCCCTTGAGATTGCTTTAAAAGGGGTAGTCTTTTAAGTTGCAGATTTTGTTTAATCAAACACTAAACTATGGTGTGATCACAACACATCAACAACCAAGTCATGCACATTTCTGAAAAGATTACTCAAAATATGTACCTAATCATGCCTCCCGTAACCGTACCCCGTTGAGGATCTTTCCAGGTTTTGAACAAATCTTGGATAAGTTCTTCTCGATGAGGCTGTGCACATACCAACCCGGCATACTTTGTAATTTCTGGCCAATCTTGGGAGGCTACAACCTGTGTTTTACAATAGCCAGCATGCTCAAAATTGGAGCCAAACATAACCTTTCTAGTAATAGAGGTTTTAAAATGCTTACAGCAGCTATAGATGGATGAGAGTCCTCTCCAGTCTCTGGATGAGTAACATCAGCTCCAAAAATTATCGTTGGAATGTCACTAACCAAAGGTATCCTTGAGCTTAAAGCATCCAAAAGCACTGTATTTCTTCCTCCCATCTAAAAAATTATAAGTAAAAAAGAAAAAGAAATCACTAAATCTGAGTTCAGAGAGTCAAATAAGTACAAATATTGACCATGTAGCAAGCTCTGTATTTGGCTAGTAGAACCCTGAAAGTAATTCAGTTATGACAAACCTTAACATTGATTTTGAGGGACACATTTGCCAGATACTGTCTGCTAGACTTGAAGACATATTTCGTAAGGCAGCATTGAGAAATCAACCCCAGCTCCGTTTCGCAAATTCGTTTCAGATCGCCTGAAAGCACATCATGCAGCCTTTAGCCAGAGTACAAGTTACATATCAAATCTTACAGAGTTATGGACAACAGATTTGGAAAATTTGAGTAGTTTTACATGACAACTTAGATGTTGAAGGCTAGGAACAAAAGTTAAGTTTGCATGTTACAGACATATTAAAAGGTCCAAGCATGAGAAATGAAATACATTTCTTTTAGCACTATGTAACCTTATGATCTCTAATGCTTGTAGTAACCATACACTTGGAATGTCACCCTAATGACAAAAGTTAACAACATACCATACAAAGAGCCATTGTTGTCTGGAAGAATGGCAATAAGGAACTCCAACTCTTTTCCTTCAAGCTTGCTTGTAGCAGCATAATACACATATTTCAAGGCCTTCTTTACCTGATCTGGTCTAGCTGAATATATTGGGATTACAGGGTTGCGGTTAAATTCCTGAGATGAATGTTGAAAAAACAAAAGAGGATTATAAATGTAGAAAAAGAATGATGGTGTTAAAAAGACACTCATTTCTAGACAGTATTACTACTCAGTCTTACTAAATCAGGAAAGATTACCATGCCAGAGATTTGACACATGTGAACCAACTCTTGACAGAAACCATGAGCAGTGTTTTCTTGGACACTTCGTGAGAAGTTGATACAAGCCCAATATCTGATGGTGCTTCCATTTATTACTTTCTGCATTAAAGCAAACCTTCTATCAGATACCAGTAATCTGAATTTAAAACCCAGAGATCAGTTTTCTGTTAAGTTTTTAAGTTTCTCAAGTAGACATAACTAACCTTGTTCATCATATTCCACTGTCCAACTTGAGGCAAGTATTCTTTTTCCTTTCCAGTATCATGATACTTTAGCTATCAAGAAAAGAAAATGGATACAATGAACTACTTGTTGGCAGTACAAGGCTTAATGTCACATGAAGTAGTGAAGTGGCCTTGAAAATTACCCATGGGGCAGGAAGAACCCGAGCCTCAACAGATGTAAGCTTGTTGTCTATACTGATACCAAACTCCTTGGCGTAGGGATCCTGCTCATAGTCATTTTGGTGAACTGTCTGCAAAGACAATAGGAAAAATGTCAGATCTTTGGCATCAAAATTGAATCCTAGACCAATTACACCTTAATGATGTCATTATTATTTCCAATGCCCAATAATTTGTCTTTCGCCTGACTGATATTGAGGGCAACTCTTTCAATCAAGCAAGTAAACGCATTATGAGTAGAAAAGTTAATGTGATAACATGGCTTGGTATCCTCCAAGAAGAAGCCACTAGTGGACATAAACTTTTCAAGCTTAACCATGTAAACCTTGACGTCTTGTGTGATTGGTTTATTTTATCCTTTTATTCTTTTTACTTCCTTATGACCCAAAATATCAATTTGTCACAACATATACCAACATAAAGCTATGAATTTCAAATAAGTAGCACCTAACCGCACCTGTAAAATGTCCATTTCTTGTTCACAGGGTCTTTGGCATGAAACTTTCAGCAGAGAAGTTATCTGCTTCTCATTCAGCCCTTTTGTGTATCTCTGTCCGCCAACTATCTTGCAAGCCTGTAATAAGATTCATATGTATTGGCTTAAAGAAAATAGATTGCTACATGCACAAGGTTTGAAATATTGAGCAGAGCTTACCTCCATTGGCAAATAGTTCACCTTCTTTTGGTTTCCCACTTGAAGACAAGGTAGATGGGAATATTGAATGGTATATCCATACACCTCTTGAAAGTACTCAACAACGGATTTCATGTTCTTTTGCTCATCTACCGGGAAACTGTTTAAAGGGAAAAAAAATGAAATAATTTCCAGAAGAGTACAATAAGAAAAAAGCAAAAACAACTAGCGAGAGCAAAGAGCAAGCAGGGCAAATGTGGATACATTAGCTCCCTCGTAGGCTGTGATGTCAACCCTGAAATTCGGTATTTCCTTCGAACATTTTCTCTGTGTGTAACCTCAACTTTGACCCCTCTAAGCGCTTTCTTAACCTGCACATCATTGATACAAAAGTAACTTGTTTAGACATAATTTAAATATTTCCTCTCAACTTTATCTGCAAAATTGAAGGATCTATAGTTTGGACTTGATGTACATTACTGGTTGATCCTAAGAGCAGAAACGACATATAGGTACTTAATTCAAATAACACAAAACAATCACACACAAGAAAACCAAAATACAAAAAGTGAATGTCTACCAGTACTAAGGCTGAATTCAAATGAGATACATCTTAATGTAGATAGATGTTGTGCAAAAGACCACAATTATGGTAAATAATACAAAACAAATTTACGTGATTCCTTCAATGTGAAGTAAGTCCATAGGTGGAGGAAATAACGAAAAAATTCACTAACCAAACCTTAAGTACAAAAATAGTGGACGGCAAACAACTCAAAACCCAAAGTCCTAATACACTTAGATCTCACTTTCACACAAAACAGATTATTCCCCAAAGGAGAAAACAAAAGTACAAACTTCTCTTTTACTGGGACAAGCAACAACTTTGTTTCTCTCCCTTTCTCTTTTCTCTCTATGCAGCTATTCTTTCTCACTCTATCGTACTTTGAAAACTGGCCAAAGAGCATGCTTTTATAATGGGCAAAGTTGGTCAAAACCAACATCAATAAGGAATGAAAGTCAGTGCTCAACAATTCCTCTCCTTCTTGGAGAAGGAAACAAATAATGTTAAGTCCCACCAACTTGATGGATTAAAGTCACAAATGTCAACAAATTCTAACCATGACTTGAATCCCATCAAGTCTAGTAATACGAATTTCCTCAAGATGCTTGTGCCCAAGCCCCAAAGAGTAATCACAATCTACAAGTATCACTTAATTTCAAGAATTTCTTGAACATGAGTATAGGACGTGCTTAAGTCATAACACAACACTTCTCTATCAGTCCCGTTGGCCACAACGCTTTCTTAGCTAACACTGTCTTCCAATACACCCATTTGCACTATATAGCCTTGTTTCCCTTAGGGAATTGTACCAACTCCTAAATTTTACATTTGTGTTGTAACTTCACCTCTTTTTGCATAGCATTCTAAATACACGATGGATCTCCACTTCCAGCTACTAAAGCAAAAGAAATCGTATCCTCGAATCCATACCTCTCTGATTCTTTTTGATCATGTCTCTCTTTGCCTTTTGCGAAAGAATAAGGCACTTCGTGGTGCCGTGAGTCTCTAGAAAACTATTCATTATTAGTACTCTTATCCATGGATGAACTCTAATCATCAAACTTCACCTCTATGACTTGCTGCTCTTTCTGGTTGTTATTTGATACTTTATTTTCTTGTTTTCTTAGCATGTAGGACTCATCAAATACCACATCTTTACTAATATTTTTCTTCTTTGAAACCAGATCTCATAACCTATAGTCATTAACCCCAGTCTCGAAACCAAAAAATATACACTTTCTTACCTTTTGATCTAATTTTGACCGTTCTCCATTTTGCACGTAAACGTATGCATGGCAACCAAATATTTTCAAAATTGAACAATCAACCTATTTACTTGACTATAATTCTTCTAGAACTTTGAAATCAATCCCTGCAGATGGAGATCGGTTGGTGATGAAGCTTGTATAATTAACTGCCTCAGCCCAAAAACGTTTTGACAATCCTGCCTTCAACCTCATGCATCTCACTTTTTCCAACAATGTTTTGTTCATCATTTCAGAAAATTCCATTATATTGTGGAGTCACTTTGTTCGTAAAGTGACAAATAATGCCTTTTGTTTTGCAGTGCTCCAAATATTTAGCGTCCCTATTCTACAATCTACTATCAAATTTAAAATATTTCACTTTTCTTCCAGTTTGATTTTCCTTTGGCGCTTTCCATGGCTTGAAGATGGTGAAAACCCCCTAACCTGTGATTTATAGAGTAAACCTAGACCTTTCTTGAAAAATCATCAATGAAACTAAAAAAATAATACACACCTCCATTTGAAGATACTGACTCTAGTCCCAAGACATTTGAATGAACATAATCAAGAACACCTTTGCTTGTATGAGATGCCACTGTAAAGCCGAATTTTCATTACTTCTCAAACATACAATAGTTGTAGAAATCCAATTTGCATGATTTCATACATTTCAACAAATCTTGCTTGTGAAGCTCAAACATATCATGCTCACCTAAATTGCCAAGTCGCATACGACACAATTGTATCAACATCTTTGGTTGAATAACTATAGTCTAAAGAATCCAATGTGCCTAAAGATAACAGATTTTTCTTGAGTTCTAGAACATATCTAACATTTGTAAGTGTCCTCACAACCTCATCAAACATCTTGACTTTTATGTACCTATTTCAATAGCCTTACACATAGCATCATTACCCGTAAGAACAGTACCATCATTACAAGATTTAAACGTCTCAAACCACTACCTATTCAAACACATGATATGAGCAAATGAAATCCAAATCCAAGAATGTATAAGAGAATCTGTACTTGGAGAAGTTGAAAGAAGATTTGCGCTAAATTCACTATCATTGAACTGGTCATTGGCAAAATTGACTAAATCTGCGGAACTTTTTTAATTCCTTTTATCTTCCAAATCTTAATTTGACACCACGCAAAATCTTTTGCAGTGTCCTTTTTGTAACAATAATAACAAGAAGTCGGTGCTCAACAATTTCTGTCCTACTTAGCGAAGGAAACAAATAATGTTGGGTCCGAACAACTTGATGGGTAATGTCACAAGCATCAACAATAGACAACTGCCAGAGAACAGAGCTAAGAAGCCTGAAGAATCAGCTATTACAATTCATACATTATTGTTAGGTGTAGCACTTACTCTTGCTTTGATGTTTGCATTTGAAAGTTCAAGGCCTATGATTGATTGGGTGTTTAGGGTTGTAACACAGCATAAAACCTTTACAGGATTTTCTAAGTTAGCTAGAAAAGAACCATCAGGTATAGAATTGTGAACAGAATTGCTTCTATATGGAGAACAAAACCACTTAGTTCCCAAACCATAGAGTACAATACCTTTACACGATCTGCATCTGATAATGGCCTTGAAAACACATCTTTATCCAAAATTTGAGCAACAAAATCAATGACAGGGAGTGGTTCAATGAACGCAGTTGATGACATGTCTGATTGACAAGCAACAAAGGGAAAAATGCAAAATGTCAACTTCTGGGGACAGATTAAAGTACAAAAAAGTTTCAAAAGATCGAAAACAATCTAGAAGTAGAAGAACTCCCACCGATATTCAGGGAGAGTCCCATTTGAGTAGGTCTTATACTCTGGTAGAAGCCACGCCATGATTCTAAGCCACCACCAAGCTTCTGTGGTTTCTTAATATCAGGAGAATAGAGAAATCTGCCAACTGATACATACCTACACGCACCCACAATCAAGTATATAGCTACAAATTAATTGGAAATCAATTAGCAGTAGCCTTAATTGAAAATAACAAAGAAGAGAAAGTTAAAGAAATAGAACAACTGGAATGTACCTTTGGGCTGCTAGTTGCCTTAACACAATATCAATTATGGTAAGTGCTACTTGAGGGGTATCAACTGGTTTCCCTGCAAGAAGCTCACGTAATTGGTGCATACTAGCTAGAGCTACAAAAGTGATTGTCACTTTAAATTCTCGTTCCCTGACATGATTAATTAGCCAAGTCAATCTCCAATAGACTTGAATGGAAAAGCAAAATATATAATAGACCATAAATTCTAGCAAAATATCATTCAATTAAGAACACAATAAGTTTCATATATACAAAGAAATATGATTAATAGATAACCTTGTATAGCATGCCCCCTCGTCATCATCACACAATACTATGATGAAGTCTTTTGTGGTAAAAGGCAGCAACCCAGCTGTGTAAAGGTTTCTTCCTCCATCATAAACAGGGAGCCTCATTCCTAATTCAGTCTCTCTATGAAGTTTCACCAACTGGGTCATGATAGCTTTGTTCAATTTATGAGAAGTAAACTCAGGGTTTATTTTAACCTGCACTCACAAACATAATTAAGTCATGATAATATGTACATTAAATTTGGAAGTGAGTCCACCACTTATCTCAAAAGTTTAAGCTTATAGAAAATAATAAATTTAATCATTTAAGTTTAACAGTTTAGCTATTGAATATAAGCAAAACTTACACTATATTGACATATATCTGACCCTGGTATCTCTGCAAGGAAGTGATTTGCTTTAACCAAACACTTGGTCCCCAGCTGCCCATAGCCAGGTCTGCGATGTAACATGAGGGTTTTGCATGGAGCTGGGGACCCCACTCCAGCCTCAAGCTTTGCTTCTTGCAATTTCTCTACTCTGGGTCCTCTACATCTTCTCCTTCCCTTTCTCCTTGCTATAATATTCTTTGTATCTTCCAAGCAATCTTCTTTTTTGAGCACCATCTGTGATGATGTCTTCTGATTCATGGAGCTCTGTAGAGGCTCCCTAATTATCACAGGGCTCTCCAGAGGGTCTTTCATATGCATGTGGGCCACTTCTGTTCAACAAAGAGAACATTAATCAACACGACACGCACAAGATCAAGTAATTAAGCTGGATTTTCTTAAAGCATTTGATTTCAAGCACTATATTTACCAGTTAAAGAGAGAGAGAGAGGCTGCACTACAATAGGAAAGATATGACAAAATGGTAGCTTCAAGATTTTAGCTCAAAGGTTATGACACAACCATTACATTTTCACTGATCAGAAACTCTGAGCGTACAGAGTTGTTTAAAAAAGTTTTTTTTTTTTAAAAAAAAAAAACGTAAAAGTGGGAAAGACAAAAAGCATTGTAACGGCTGCAACAAGCTTGAAAAGCAGCTAAAAAGGGAAGAGGATTAGCATCATATCTCGACAGTGTTTCTCTTGCCCCAGCGCTGTATATTCTCTTGCAGACATGCAAAAGTAAGCGTCCACGCCACACATATTCAACTGGTCCAACAAAAATTAAATATGTATACCAAAATAAAGCAGAAAAACTTTTTTCCCAGCTACGTCCCTCCAAAATATATATTGGCTTTCTTAGTTTGTCTTCTTCGATAGACATAACCAAATCCCTCTATTTATAGTTGACTCTGTAAATTTGTTGATATTTCTAGTGGGTTAATCCAGATAAGCATCACAGCAAAAAATTTTCTCCAAATTGCTAGCACTTTATGTTGGGAGAAAAAAGTTTTTACCAATAGTACATTAATATAATTATTTGAACACAATTTTAGTTCAAAAGCCTAAGCTAAAAAGCTAATGAACTAAGGTTCACTTAGTTATATTAACTATTCTTTTCTTTTATATTTCCTCAATGTGAAATTCAAACACTTACAAATGCATTCACAATACTTTATAAATATATACTTCATATTATTTATGTTAAAGAGAGACACCAATGGAGTAAACAAAAGTACAAATAGACTTGAGTTCACTTAAATATATTAACTACTTATTTTCTTTATATTTTATCATAAGACGATATAAACTTTATAAGTGTAATCATAACAATCTCTTTACCTAAATTGCTAACTATTTAGATAATAATTACTGTCAAAATAGACACCCTTTGAGCTTCTGGTCCCATGGGAATAGTTGGATTACTCGAAGTCCATGGCAGGTACAAGTTAAAAGATGGCACTTAAATTCCTTTTCAGCGAACATAGAGGAGCTTTAACTCATCCCGGAGCACAGCTACAGCGACAAGACAGAAGAAAAAAAAAAGAAAAAAAAGGGTAAATGGCACCATGGGGTATGTATCCGAGTCTGTCTTGTTCTTTTCCTTGTTCTCTATTCACCTGCCACGGCTCATGAACTCTTTCTCGTGGCTACAGATCATGTCAGTTTGTACCACCAAAGATTCATCTTTTCCATGGAAACTTGTGGCTTTTTCACAAGTGTAGACGATTGATGAAGATGTTGTACATTGTATTAACAACATCCATGGGATTATCACATGACATGAAGAATAATCACATGCAGGTCTTGTCAGTTGTCCCACTCATAGCCCTTTCACCCGAGTGAAAAAGTTGTCTCTTTTGATTTTCTTGGTGGGATTCTAGCTAGAGTTTATTTAGCTCTTTTGGTAAACTTTTTGGTTTCAATACTATTCACTTTATTTTTTTTTTTTTTTATATTTTTTTACTTTTTACATCACATCAATTATTTTTTATTACTATTTAAATAAAAAAATTATTAAAAATAATTTTTTTTTCCATTTTTTCATACTAAATATTCTTATTTTTTCTTTTTTTTTTATTAAAAAAAAATTCTTACTTTTGTTTTTACATTAATCAATTTTTTTCCTACAGTGCAACCTTATTTATAACTATGAACTAAAAACATTATTGGTGCTGGAACACGACAGTTAAGTACGACACGTATTTTAAAAAGCTCATCAAATCCGGGTCAAAATGTCAATGTACCCACATGATCCGAATTGTCTGTATTACCAGGTACAATTCTGTACCACCAGGGATCTCTCCGGATCGACCAAGATCCATTGACTAACTGTACAAAAGAAACACAAACCACTGCCAGGCTTTACTACATATTGGCAAGGGAGAAGTTGGTATAGGAGTAAATATGTTTTGTTTATTGGAAATAATTATAAAAGAAATGCTAAAAATTATATTTTTATTATATAATTATTTTATAAGTCGTGAAAGTTTTAGATAATTCTTGATTTTTTTTTTTAACAAATATTGATCAAGGATTAATTAAAACTGCCATATAAGCGTTGTAGTATATTTGTATAATAAAAATGTGGTACATGTAACGTATCATTCTCTAATAATAAGGATTGATGCCACAAATTACAATTTTTTTCCTTTTTGAATATTTATAAGTTTTTGGTTTAGAGAAATGCTACGAACCACATTTCTATTTCACAATTATTCTATAATATTGATGTGACAGTTACAACTAATTCTTTAATTATTTTTCTTTTTTAACATTAATTGATTTAAGAATTAGTTAGGACTGATTCTTAAATCAATTAGTCAGAGCACTGGTTTCCCTAAATTTAACCAATACCCTTGGATAGCTACAGTGTTTTTCAATGTGTAGAAAATCAAAAGTGTTTCCCTATACATTATTTTAATATAAACATTTATCTTTTTTCTCTCATCTTTCATCTTATTGTCTTTCGTTGAAAATTGTGTTAAAATTTTGTAAAAAAATGTGATAGGAGATGGGGAACTTATATTTTGTAAAGAAATAATATTTTAATGGTATATGAAAATGCAAGGAAAGCTATTGTAAAATATATTTGATAGCAAAGCAAAAAGTAGTTTTTTATTTTTATTTTTTTTGAAAAAAGGTTACCACATTCATCCATTGAAGAAGGTTGCGAGCAAGAGGTCTTATAAACAGAGCAAAAAGCTCTGAAGCAAATCACAGCGGAAGCCAAAGTTACATTAAAAACTTTTGCTAACCCATGACTAAAAAACAGGTTTAAAAAATAGATCTGCACCAAAACAAACACAATCCATTGCATAGATAGCACATATTCTTCGACCCTCAGAGCAAAGAACCCCAGGCCGATAATTCATCCTCCTCGACTCGAAAGTCAGGATAATAATCACATCCACAACCCAAGGGCCTGGACAGCAAAATGTAGTTTTTTTCCTACAATTACTCTTCTCAATTTATTATCTAAATCCTTACATTAATATCAATGAGGATAATTTTTATCATAAGTGATGCAAAGTGAAAAAAAAAAAATCACAAAACTAGCATTATAAAACTATATTTTACCTTTTTTTTTTTTTTTTTTTGGAAAAATTAAAAGTAACCCTAATCTCGAATAATTAAAGAATTTCATACGAATATAATTTTTTTACAATTATTTGTTTATGGGTAAAAAAAAAAATGCTAAACTACGACCCCATTGATCATTTTAATATCTTCAAAAAGGTTATTTGAAGTGTACGCACGAGATATCACCGCCACCGGCCATTAGGAAGCCTGAGAACAGCGCAGGGAGACCTATCGTGCTCCCCCACCCATCAAATCAAACCCCCACCGCTCCAGCTCCAAACTCTGGTCACGTGGGAGGATGGCACAGAGAAGAGTATCCGTACTTGCCCAGAACAGAAAATCAGAGACCAACATCCACATAATTTCCGGCTCCACAAGATTTATACGGTCGGAAACCAAACGCCAAATAATTTCATTGTTTTCTTCTCATCAACTTTAATGTCATGACGTGATCTTAAATTTTTTTTTTTAAATAATAATAATAATAATTTTTATGCATGAAATGTTAATTTCCTTTAAATTTGAAATTCTTAAATTTATAAATCTTAGCTCCTCACCTCCTCAACTTATTTTAGACGCTTAAACGAGATGAACGACTAAAATTTATAAATTTTAAATTTTAAATTTAAAAAAAAATTATAAAAAATCTAATCTTAAAGACTATATAACACGAAAAATGATGAATATAATTACTCTTACCGAGACCCATTTCAATCATGAGAGAAATCCTTTGTTGTATGTGTGTGTGTGTGAGAGAGAGAGAGAAAAATAAATGCAGAAAAGAAAGAAATGCGTGAGAAACAGCAGAAGTCACAAACCTTTTGCTTTACGCAATGTATTGTGCTCTCGTCTTTAATGCTTCTATCTGCCTCCCATAGAAGGAACTCCGCCACGCCAAGTTGCCGACTCTGCAAACAACAGCGGGAAAATAAAGAAATATATATACATAAAAAAGTGCGGCTACTGAATGCTGGATATATAGGCCGAATCTCAGACTGAAAGAGTCAGAAATCTAGAGGAGAATATATATACATGAATGTGAAGCTAAAACGGCATGACATTATGGTGACAATTAAGTCTCAGAGATTTGATTTGACTTGCCAGTGAGTAGGCTGGTCTTTGTGGGTATATTTAGCTGACAAAAAAGTTACACAAAAACACCAAAAAGATCATGTACGAGATTTATGTAGAAGATCTGAAAGATCTCTTGGTATTTAAGACAAAACTGCTGGACGGTTGAATTTTACAACAGCACAAACTTTTTCAAAAAAAAAAAACACCAACAAAACGGACCTGGAGAATGGAGAGTAGAGAGTGGAGAGTGGAGAGTGATCAACTCATCATGCATGAAATGTTGAAGAAAAACTTTGATAAGAAGCAACAAAGAACAAGGTGGTCGGCGGTCGGAGACAGGCTGTGGGAGTATAAAGAATGTAGGGGGTGGAGTATTTTTGGGAAATGTTACTTTCTATGGCTATAATAATCAAAACCCACATTCTGTCTTGGTGTATTGGCTTACCTTTTTTTTTTATATATGGAAGAAAGTGTGCGTGCAATTAATATCATTTTCCTCATATTTTCACAGCCTTTGAGAAAGGTGCTTTAAACGAGAAAGAGTGGCAGGAGGTGTGTATAGATTGAATGCATTTGGAAAAACAACATCGCTTTTGTGTATAATGCAAAGAAGAAAACTGGATAAATGGAAAGACTGAATTGTGAAAAAGAGAGAAAGAGAGAGAGAGAGAGAGATTAAAGAAATGGATAAAGGTGTGAGATTCCATACTCTGAGAGAAAGTAGTCGAGATGTTGTGGTCTCAGCAAAGCTTTCAGTGCATTTCCGAGCTGGTTCTGTTTTTCCTTTCCTTCTTGGGTGAAGGTGTGTCAAATATAAAGAAAGATTTAGCTGAATAATTGAGTGGAGAAAGAGGGCTTTGTGTCAGGGAAATGTCGCCGGAAAGAGGAGCTCCGGCGAGAGAAATATCTAAGAGAAGGTGAGAGAGAGCAAACGTCTCTGCTTAGCTTTTAAAAAGGAGGAGGTGAGGTTGGCACGACTTCCGAGACTTTTATACGGAGTCCATTACAGCCTCAATCAATTTGTTGACGGCTAAATTCATTAAAAACAAAAAAATACAATATGGCAATAACATTTCATCATACGTAACAATGATGACATTTTCAATTGATGTATGTATTTTTTAAAGCATTTAAAACACTTCTTCGTTTCAATTAATTTGATTTGGCTATGATAACACAAGGACAGATATATACGTCGGTATTATGAAATAAATAAAAATTTGGAACATTACTTGTTATAATATATTTATTTTATATTGGGTTTATTTATATATTCTTTATTATATTATTCATCATATAATTGTAATTGTGATCAGTTGATTACTTTATTTATAGAGAAATATTTGTTTTTTATCTTTTGTTTATATTTGTATAAGAGATAGGCAAATTCATAATTAAATCTATATAACTCACGTATGGATTTTATAGATTGAAATGTGGATTTGCAAAAGATATGAACAATAGTATTAAGATAAGAGTTGCAAAATCTCAAAGATCGAATAAAGTAGATCAAACATGGTCGAGTTAATGTAAAAGTAGATCGAAGAGACATGTAATATTCATATTCATTATCTATAAATATAAATGATTAAGGAGAGATGTAACCAAAAAAAGGGGTGTAGAGGTCTGCTATATGCCAAACTATCTTAATTCTTATTGATATTTCTCTCTACTACCTTTAGAATATGAGGATTAATCTCATTCTTAATCATATTGTGCCACATCACTTTATAGGAGTTGGATTTTTTTTTTTCTAAAAAAAAAAAAATTATATATATATTACAAGCTTAACATTTGCCTATGAATACGAAATTTGTGAGAACTTCATCAAATTGCAAAACAAATGTCATTTGGCAAAATTGTCCTTTGACAAAGTGTAATAATACTTAAATTTTTATGGGCAGTCAACTTGATAATATTTTTACTAGCTACGTTTCATCAAATTAACACGTTAACATAGCGAGGTTGATTCCTCCCCCACATTAATCTTGTCCAAGTTGTGACAAAGGCAATATGTTCAACATAAATTAACATGACAAGATTTGGACATGTAGTTGCAGATACACATAACATATTGCAATCTTTTAGAGGGTGAAAATGTAATTTTGTTCATAGAAATGTTAATGGTGCAGCCCATTTGCTAGCAAATGTGGCAAAACAGTCTTTCATGAATAAAGATTGGTTGAAGGAAACCCTAGATTGTATCCGTGATGTAATTTTGAAAGAGCAAACCGCTCTTTCTGTGATATGATATATGACATTTGAATTGTTCTTCTTAAAAAAAAAAAAAAAAAAAAAACACCAATTAATTAATTAATTAATAATAATAATAATAATAATAATAAGAGAGATTGAGATCCACAAATTTACACAATTGATGGTACGTAAAAATTAGTTTGATTCAACAAAATTTATTCACACCGGGCCTCCCACGAGTTTTCCAATTCTAGCAACTCTTCTGAGTCTTAATATGCATTTGGAAGTTCACATAATTATGAATCTCCACCTTGCAATTATTTATCAAATAAAATGAATCTCATATGTTAAAAGTCTTAGAGCTACATGGAGAATCTTTTATATACCATCCAACTTGAGGTCTTGTCAAATAAGTATTACTTTTAAAGTACTAATTAAATCATCAATTCATCTTTTGTGAATAAGAAAATAAAATTACTGCCTTGCATATATATATATATATATATATATAAACTTTGACTCTTTATATAAAGAGTAAGGTTAGAAACTATATTTTTCTTGTAGAAACTATCTCATTATATTAATATAAGTACAGTATCAATTAGCTATTAAATTTTTATTTTAATAGTAGTTAATTGGTACTGTCATGTCAGAAGAGTTATCCTATCATTATCTCACTCTATTAATGTGAGTAGGGGTGTCAAAAATAACCGGGAAACCGGAACCGGGACCGGAAAACTGGGACCCGGTTCCGGTTCCGGTTTCAAAAAAAAAAAAAACCGGGACTCCGGTTCCGGTCCCGGTTTTTGGCACCCGGTCAAAACCGGGAAAACCGGAACCGGGTAATCGGGTATTAATATATATATATATATATTTTAATTCTTTTACTCTTAGTATTACGCAATACTCAGTATATATATAAAACAATACTTTTTATTGTTTTAATGTTTTATTTATGTATCTAATTTAAAATTATGTTTAGGGTATTTTAAAAAATTTGAATTTTTATTTTTAAGGCTCATATAGGCAAAAACATTGATTATTTAGGATTTTTATGCTTTTTTAGGTTTATTTTTTAATTATTTGAAACAATCACAATAAAGCCTCTTTAATTTAGACAAAAAGATTAATAGTTTCTTTTTTAAATGAGCTAACTTATGAAAAAAATAATGGGCTTATTTTAGGCCCAATACCTAAAATAAGCCTCAAACACTAATTATTTTCAAAAATCGGGTACCGGACCGGGTAAAACCGGAACCGGGACCCCGGTTAACCGGGGTCCCGGTTCCGGTTTCCCAAAACCAAGAACCGGGGTACCCCGGTTCCGGTTCCGGTTTTGGCCAAAAACCGGAAAACCGGATCGGGTTGACACCCCTAAATGTGAGAGTGCCTATCACCTTTTTTTTTATTTTTTTAACAAAGGTTAATTAGTACGACTACATCAACTGGATTATCGTACCATTATCACACTTAGCTGATATGACAATGCCTATCGACTATTAGATTTTTTAAATAATGACTGATCTTTATGAGATATAAGCATTATTCTTATGTAAATGATTGGGAAAAAGATAAAATGAAGTGAATCAAAGTAACTGGATTGTGGGATTGATCCCGGCCACTCACTCTGACCAGATGTTCCCTAAAAGCAGCATGATGAGGTGAATGAGCAGCAATTTGTAGAGTAATAATGAACTTTACAGATGCATTATCAGGGGGATTAGACCTAGTGTGTTTGAAATCTAATTTGTCGTCCTCCTTGAAAGGGACTAGTGATGCAAACTTTTGATGATGGAGTAAAATAATTTACACATCATCAACAACCTTTTAACTCTCTCCTCCTCACCTTTTTTCCTTTATAAAACATTCTTTTTGTTGCCAAACATAATTGTAGCTCTGTCGTGAACGATGTGGAATATATCTTTTGTAATCATTGTCCAGCAAAGACAAGCAAATCCCATAAAAAGAGTAGCTTGGTGTGATACTTACCTGTTAGTGGATTTTACTATAGCCCAAAGCAATGGTGAAGATGCATGGCCCGAAGATGCAAATCCAATAAATATGAAATTGTTAATTTTGATAAGTGCTACTGAGCTAAATAAATGAATCGAAAATTTTTTTTAATCTGATGTGGCAAGGGTTTTTAAATTAAAAAAAAATGCAATTATCTCTCTCTTGTCTGTCACCCACAGTCTACCACAATAGTTTAAAAATTTTTTTGAGTTCATTTATTTGGATCCCTAGCCCTTTGATTAATTTTTTCCTTTCAAAATTGTAATATTTTCATTCGGGCCCTCTCCTGACAACATTCAGTGGCCCAGAAAAAAAGTTTTAAGATGTGGGCCAGGGAAAAAAAGTTTTAAGATGTGGGCTGGATCCGTTTAAGAGTGGACTTATTGAAAGCATACTTTATATAAAACTATACCCATAACATCACTATCCATGATGGAGAATTTATCTAAAACTATGCAGCATGGAGAAAAATCCATAAAACTACCATTATAAAATTTTACTCCTTTTTTTTTTTTCCCTCAAATTAGTATCTCCTCTTTATGCGTTTGCAGGAACTATAAGTACTTTATCTTACATAATTTTACAAATGTTCACAAATCTTATTATTTGAAAGAGAGTAAAAGTGCCAAGTATTAACCTACAAAAATGTTGATGAATGTTATATATTAAAAATGGTATTTGAAATGAATTTACAAAAGGAGACGTAAAATATGCATATGAGACATCACACAAAAAAGAAAAAGACAAACAACTATGGATAACTTTAGTGTCCTCATCTCCACCAAAAAAATAAGGAAAACACACTTTTCACCCCCAAACTACACCCCTCTGGACCACCAAACTTTAAATTGCAACACCCTCCAACTACATACAAATCACACCCTTCCCTAACAATTAACACAAGCCAACCAAAATCTATATATAGTTCATATACCAAAGGAAAAGTGAGCAAACAAGGTAAAAACATACAAGTATGTGATATCATTTTCATAGAACTTCTTATGTTTCCTCCGAATCTGTCCAATCTACTTCCCCCGTGACTTAATTTGTTCAGCTACTTGTTTCAATTTGATAATTAACCTGTAAAAGTTGAAACCACATGAAAGCAAGTAAACAATAGAACAAGCAAAAGTGTATATTAACACCACAAATGAACAAGGAAAGGAAATTCATCAAAGGTTGTAGTCTAGGAAGTACCCGAGCCTTGAGATGAAATGTCCCCTAGTACGGGTGATGGTGATAGCACCATTCAAGAAGTTAAACTCGAGTTTCTCATTTGCCCTTATATCAGCAGGTAGTATATGTGTTTCACCCAATTCCCTAGCACCTTCAAGGTAAATAACTACATCTACAGGACGGTCTCGATTATATTCAATGCGAAGATCCTCATAGCACATATATTTGTGGTCACCAGATGGAATTACAAATTCAAACTCTAGAAAGTTGCCAGGATCCCGTCGCACTTCCACTTTCATTGCTCTACCAGCCGCATTTTCAAATTTAGCGTTTCGTGAAAAAGACTTGGCCATGGAACTACAACACAATAAATGTAAAATAAGCCAGAAAAGTTACTAGTGACCACTTTTAAACTAGGAGCTTTCAAACAAATCATACAATAACTTCAGACATTTCAACAAAACAATAAGAACTTATCAAAGAAGGGGTTGGTGATACCATCAATATCAATGTTAAAGTTGATAACATCGCCTATCTCATCTTTATAAGTGTATAGTGTATTATTTTCGATGAATGAAAATTTCATTAAAGAAACACGCCACAAAACACTCCAACTTTTAAACAAACTGGATCAAGCTGCAAAATACAGCATACAACAAACAAACACTCCAACTTGCTACAACCAAACTCTAACCAAAAACAAAACAAATCTGCAGAATCTAAAGCTGTGATACAACAGACTAGATATATTCTGCACAATTCCTGATCTGCAGCACCACAAAACAGAGAAAACTGCATATACACTTGCTACTAACCACTCCAGCTTTTTAAACAAGCTGGACCTCAAGCTGCAAAATAAAGCAAACAACAAACACTATAACATGCTATACACCCAAACTCTAACCAAAACCAAAACAAATCTGCAGTACAGCAAACCAGAAAAAAAAGAAACTATAAGCTGCAGTACCACAAACCAGAAAGACCGGCATATACAACTCTTAGCAACTTTTTTTGATAAGTAACAACTTAAAATGTGAAACCTACTTATTCAGAGCAGGTAAGCTCCGTAACCTCATCTCTTAAATTATCCTAATTTCAACCTACTAACAAGATTTAAACAAGCAATCAATCAGAAATGTCCCAACTGTTGTGCAGCATTACATTCTAACTGGTTTTCCGAAATCTCCCCTTCGCAGTTACCCCCGATCTTATTTCCCATTTTATTTGCCTAAGCACATGTTCTTCTGATCTGATATTGTTTCCATGCCTTATAATATCATTTCTTTGCTTCTACAGTTGATACGCTGCAGCACTCCCACTTAATCTACAGAGTGCAGCTTTCAGTGAATTGCTCTTCAATTGCCATATACCCCATTGAAGAATATCTTCCCAATCTGTATATATAACATCAGCTGCACACCATTTTAAACGCTCCTTCTAGATACGTTTATTGAAACCACATTGAAAGAAAATGTGGCCTCTATCTTCATTAGAGCATCACCTTGATAACCCCATTTTAACATCTTCACCCCTGTTGACAAAGCATCCCTTATAGTCAACAAAAGCACAAAAGCTTTAGGGATGACCATGGAAAACCAAATAAGCTTCCACCATGATACTTTTGGAAACTTAATTCGGATTTCTTCCCAAGTTTCTACACAATGATAAACTGTAACGACCCAGGGAAAAGCGCTAGCCACATTTGCACTATCACTCCAAAATGACTAGTCAATTTAGAGCTTTCTTAGAATTCATTATAAAGCCTAATTTCACCTATTAACTAGGCAATGTGGAACTTAGTAACCATTACTATCTTTATAAACCACCCACTCTATGTGGGCTTCTTCTCAACTTCCCAATATGGGACCGGAGTATTAGATAAACACCATTTTGACAGTCCACACATGTGATCCATCTCTCCAATGGGCACAAGATGAAGTTTGCTTAGTATAAGAATTAAATTTTCTGACCTTGCCGGGTGCCAACACAATCTCTGTTCTTTCACACACTCGAGACCTTTACTTCTAGATTATTACTAGCATCATACACAGCCTGAAAACCATATTTCTCATATAGAATTCCATCCGATTGCAACTGTCAAGCCAAAGGTGAATACCCTTTCCATCTCCAATCTTAAATTTCAGAAAATTTCAAGCAACATCCTTAGTTTTAATAACTTCCTCCAACTCCATGAACTTGATTGAGGTATTTTTACTATCCAAAAGCTACATACTCTTAACAAATACTCCCTCACCCAAGCTACCCACAAAGAACCTGCTTTGTGGGTATGACAGATTTGTTCCAGCCTTCAAGTCTCTTTAAACCCACACCTCCTTCACTCTTTGGAGCACAAACCACCTCCCAAGAGACCTTTGCTTAGCTTTAGACAAGTTAGTCCCTAACCATAAGTAACGATTAAATTTCTGCTTGAGCAAATGTATAATCTTCTTTGGTAGTATGAAAATACTAGCCCAAAACACTTGAATGCTATACAACACAGATGATTGCAATTGCAACCTCCCAAAAAAAGAGAGTTTCTTAGCCAACCAGGATTAAATTCGAGCAGAGATTTGCTCTTTGCTCAAGCAAGCTGCCGCAATCACTAGCTGTTAGTTTCCTAGAGATTAAAGGCACCCCAAGGTATCTAACAGGACGTTGGTTCTCCTTCATTTGTAGACACTCTACAAGCTGTTCCTTCTGCAAATCAGTCACACCTGCAACATAAAGGGAGCTTTTTGTGGGATTAGCTGAAAGCCCTGATAAAGAAGCAAACTCCTGCAACACTGCGTTGATGATTTTAGCAGATGTTGTAGTAGCAGCTAAAAAAAGAAGAACATCATCCGCAAAGCACAAGTGCGTGATCTGCAATTTTGCACATCTAGAATGAAACTCAAAAGTCAAAAGTCTTCTTTCACAGCTACTTCCGCCATTAATCCAGTAAAAAAACTCCTTAGAAATGACAAAAAAAATAAGGGGAAAGGGGATACCCTTGTCAAACCCCTCTTGCCTTCAAAATAGCCCACTAAAGTCCCATTCACAGCCACAGAGAATATGGGATTTGTTATGCATTCTCTGATCCACTCAACGAAACCAGTAGGCACACCAAAACAGAGTAAGCATTTGAATATGAAGTCCCATTCCAAGGAATCATAAGCTTTCATTAAGTCAATCTTCAAAGTACACCGAGCTCTACCCTTTCCCTACCTTTTCCTTTATGGTAACATAAACTTTGGATTTAAAAACTGTCTCCGATATTCAAGTATAAAAATGCTTTTCAGAAAAAGATGTAAATTTTTCTGAAAAAGTTACACTGAGCTCTACCTCTTAGGAATATATACAAAAACAAGCTGAAATTCCAGAAGAAGTCAACACTGGGCAAAAATAACAAAAGCAAAGAAGAGAAGAAGAGAAGAGGGATGATAGCTGAATATTCAAAGAAAATGAAGAGATAAGGGATAAATCAAATGGGGTTTACAGCAGGAATACCTGATTCGGTGTTCTTTTCTGAGGAGGTCTTCCTCGGACAGCACCGGAATACGAGCTCCAAGGGTTGGCGCCGTGGGATTCTGTAGTCTTCGCACTACGCACTCCTGATTCCTCACCAGTTTATAACACATGCATGGGCGTGAATAAACACAGGTGTCAGTTGGAGGAAGGCCCAGAAGGGAACCAGTATTTTTTCTTCTTTCTTTTTTTTTTTAAAAAAAAACACCCGTCTTCCTCGATTGGGTCTTCCTCCATGTTATCATGATGGGCCCCCAAAACGCTTTAGATGTTGGGCTTAAAGGTACTCCTGGCCCAGTTGTGGCCTTAGCTGAACCCCAAGCCATCAACATGCAGCCCATTGGATTTACCTGTTTGAAGATAAACCACCGCCGTAACAGGTTGTTGTTGTTCACGGAAGCGGCACGTCCTCCATCCAGATCCACAGCCGCGCTATCCAGTATCCAAAACCATAAACAATTGACCAGAAATGTCCTCCACTAGGGCCGAAGGGGGAAGCACCAGAATGCTCATCGGCAAGAACAAAGGAAACAAGGGGGAGGATCAGGCCGGCTTCATAGAACGCAGATCCAGCCGCAGTAGATATGGGGGGTCGGTGGAAGAGAAATGTGGTTCATGAACAAAGGAGGAACAATCAATCTAAAAATGAACAAAAAGGAAAAATAATGTAGAGAGTAGTAGAAAGTCAACGCAGAATTGAAGGAAACCGTATGCAAGAAATGCCAAAAATGAAAGGAGGAACAATCAATCTCAAAATGCTTATGACTTCATCATTAATGTACAGCATTCTTGCAATGGTTAAAATATTTACCATTTTTCTTTATTCTAAGCGACTCAGTTGCCTCTTCGATATACCAACAAAAAAAGGGGGTTAAATACAAAAAAATAGTTGCCTCTTCGTAAAAAAAAAAAAAGAAAAAAAGTTACCGGATATACGAGCTAAAAGCTTAGACATAACGCTAAAAACAAGTTTAGATAGATTAATCCAATCCAAATGAACCACAAGCACCACTAAGCAGGTGAAAGTAGAAGTCATCTGCGAAATGCAGCCAATGAAAGCCACGCAAAATCTGATGGATACTACTATCGGAAGTACGAATACCCCTATCAAACATTTAAATAGGCTTCCTAAGAAGTCAAGGAGATTTAGATGAAATGTAATAGTGGAAAAAAAAATGTTTCCAAACAAAAACCAAAAAAAGAAAAGAAAAAAAGATCCGCTTCACAGATAAAGAGTCTAAAGCCCAACTGGATTGGGTTAAATACTAAGCAACAAAGCCACAGAAAATTACAAAAAGTTACATAAAATAATAGGAAAACTCAAAACACAGAAGCTGGGACGGAGGAAGGCTTCAGCAGAAGCTACATGGCGTGCGTGGGACCCACGAGCCGGCGCGTGAGATCCACTCGCAGGAGCTTGTGGTCCACGCCCCGACGCGTGGCCGTCGAAAGGGGCCACAGGGAGCTTCGCCGGAAAGCTAGAAAGTCGGTGATGATGGAGGAGAGATGTGTTTCTGGCTGGGGCTGATGGAGAGAAGTTGATCGGATGTTGAAAAATCCAATCTTCAAGCCTACACAAATCTGACCGACGAAGCGATGGAGGGGACGATCCATTGTGGCGGTTGTTTTTTGAGGGTCAGGGATAAATCCTCATAGACGATAGACAGACCTAGAGAAATCTCTAGAGAAAAGTGAGTTCTATCACAAAGAGAGAAGCTCATAAGGAAAAGGGGAGAAAAACATGAAAAGGAGATTGGAAGAGGAGGGAAACCAGAAGGTTTGCCCTCCTCTGCAAGCAATTGCAGCTGAGCTTGAGACAGAAGAGAGAAGGGAGCTTTTTTTATATTATTATTTTTATTATTATTATTATTATTGGGCTTTCCTTAAAGCTTATTCATGTCCAAAAAATTCCAATAAATTATCGAAGTAAAAAAAAAAAAAAAAAAAAGAATATAAAAGATGGAACGAGTATTATTGTCACGATAAAAAAATAATAATAATAATAATAATTAGTGATAAATTCAATGAATTTATCACTAAATTTTTAGGACTCATATAAGTCTGACATAAATTTAATGATGAATTTACTTATTCACTATATAAAGATGAGTAAAAAATAGCTAGACCTGAAAAAATAGAGTGCTTATATCTGAACAAAATAAATGCCAACGTGAATTACCATTTTTAAATGAAAACTAATACTATTTACAAATGAGCATAAAACAAAGGAGGAACAATCAAAAAATGTGAATGACTTCTTCATTAATGTATTGCTTGCTTGCCATTTTTCTTTAGGGTTAAATACTAAAAAATCCCCTAAGGTTTGACATATTTATTTTTTGCTCTTTAGGGTTTCATTTTTATTACAAGAAGTACTTGTAATTTTCACAAAGACGGAAATTGTATCTCCGTTAAAATTTCATCCAAAACATAACGGAATGCATATCAGCACCAATCAAACGTCGACACGTGTCATGTAATTATTATTTTTTAATTTAAAAAAATAAAAAGATTAAAAAAATATATTTTTTTTTCAAAAAAAATTTGGGGATGGCCCTTTGGCCATGGAGGTGGCCAGGCCACTCCCATCTGGCCGGATGGGGGTGGCTCGGCCAACCCCTTGGCTACATGTGGTGGCTCGGTCACCCCCAATATCCACTGGGGGTAGTTTCGGCCACTCCCTTGGCACCTTGGGAGTGGCCGATCCACCCCCATCCCGCCAAATGGGGGTGGCCAAGCCACTCCCATGGCCAAAGGGGTGGCCGAGCCATAGCCACCCCAAAATTTTTTTTTTTTTTTTTTTTTTTCTTGGAAAAAATATATATTTTTAATCTTTTTATTTTTTTATTTTTAAAAATAAAAAAATTAATTACATGACACTTGTCGACGTTTCATTGGTGCTAATATGACATTCCGTTAAGTTTTGGACGGAATTTGAATGGAGATACTATTTTCGTCTTTACTAAAATCACTGGTACCATTTTTATTTTTCTCTGATAAAAATGAAATCTTATGAGACAAAAAATAAAGATGTCAAACCCTAAAATTTTTTTAGTATTTAATCCCTTCTTTATTCTAAAGGGTCTAGGCTAGACCAAACGACCGCAGACCGCTGGGATTTCTTCTGAGGGTTTTTTAACCCTTAGAAGGTAACGTAAATTTTTTTTTTCTTAAAAGAATTCCGTCAAAAAATCCAGTTGAACTCCCGTCTATTATTTTTTTGCCACCCAAACCCCAAGCCGTCTTCTCTCTCCTTTCACTTGCCCCTCTCTCCCCACCCCCACCGACGCTGCTCTCCCATGAATGCTACCCTCCCTTCCTCTCCCGGCCAAGCACTGCTGCCCACCAGCCAACAATGACGCCGGCCACTCCCCACCACTAACAAGGCTGCCACCCACCATCCAATGACTTTCTCCGAAAATTAAAGTCAGTAGTTTGTTAGATTTGATGGTGAGGACAATACGATGTTGACGGGGAGTAGAAATCTTAATTCACAAATCTCTTTCCTTTTTTTTATTTATTATTATTATTATTTTTTTAATCGTGGCTAAATGGCCCAGTTTAGAACCTTTCTTTGACAAAATGACCAATCTTTCTCTCAAGATTTAATTGCAGAAATAAAAATTTAGAACTTAATTTCATCTAGGTGGAAAAATTCTATGCCCATTTCATGGACTCGATAACACGGTCTGTTTGTTTGTTTGGATTTTTTTTTTTTTTTTTTTTTTTTTTCCCACTGGTCCAAATCGCTTGCATCTACTATGAAAGGACAGTCTTGCTTAGGAAAATTTTAGGGAAAATGGGGGGAGGTGAAATGGGTGGAGGTGGCTGTCCGAGCCGGTGCCGTGGTGGGTGGGCGGAGGGGGAGAGAGAGAGAGAGCAGTGTTTTTGGAGAAAGTCACTGAATGGTGGACAGCGGCCCTGTTGGTGGTGGATGGTGGCCGGCGTCATTGCTTTTGTGAATTGGTGGAATATTAGGTGATATGATGAACCTGCAGAGAGAAGATCGACAGCTTGGGGTTTGGGTAGAAAGAAAAAGAAATTGACGGGAGTTAAACAGGTTTTTGACGGAATTCTTTTTTTTAATTTTTTAATTTTTAATTTTTTTATAATTTATGTTACCCTTCTAAGGGTTAAAAAACCCTTTGAAGAAATTTCAGCCAGTATGCGGTAGTTTGTTCTACCGCAGGTAAGCCAAGTACATTCCTTTATTGAAAGCACACTTTATATAATTAGTTATCCCTTTCTTTCTTCCCGAATTTGAATAGAAAAAAAAAAAGAAAGCTATAAACTACAAATTTCACTTCGAGCATTCCCAATGGAAGAGTCATATTTTTATGTAAAATGGCTCTTCAAAACTCACTTTTATCTAGTTTAGCTAAGCCATTTTTAAGTGTCTCCACATCCGATTAACTATATTTCTAGAAAAAAGATGGGAAAAGATTTGAAAAAAAGATAAAGCAGGAGAGAGAAACACTAAAAAATAAAATGGCTCCCTTAAAAAGTGCTGCTACATTTAACTTTTTTTTAGCTCTTCTAATCAAATATCTATTTTACATATATTTTTGGCTCATCCAATGTGGGAGGTTTTTTGAACATTTGAAGAGCTATTCTAGATAAAAGTAACATTTGGCTCTTCCATTGGGAATGCTCTAAAATATTTTAAAGGCTTTCTTTTATCTATTATTAAATATACCCACAACATCACAATCCATGATGGAGAATTTATCTAAAACTATGCAGCATGGAGAAAAATCCATAAAACTACCATTATAAAATTTTACTCCTTTTTTTTTTTCCCCCTCAAATTAGTATCTCCTCTTTATGCATTTGCAGAAACTATAAGTACTTTTATCTTACATAATTTTACAAATGATCAAAAATCTTATTATTTGAAAGAGAGTAAAAGTGCCAAGTATTAACCTACAAAAATGTTGATGAATGTTATATATTAAAAATGGTATTTGAAATGAATTTACGAAAGGAGACGTAAAATATGCATATGAGACATCACACAAAAAAGAAAAAGACAAACAACTCTGGATAACTTTACTGTCCCCATCTCCACCAAAAAAATAAGGAAAACACAATTTTCACCCCCAAACTTCACCCTTCTCGACCACCAAACTTTAAATTGTAACACCCTCCAACTACTTACAAATCACACCTTTCCCTAAGAATTAACACAAGCCAAACCAAAATCTATATATAGTACATATACCAAAGGAAAAGTGAGCAAACAAGGTAAAAACATACAAGTATGTGATATCATTTTCATAGAACTTCTTATATTTTCTCCAAATCTTTCCAATCTACTTTCCCTGCGACTTAATCTGTTCAGCTACTTGTTTCAATTTGATAATTAACCTGTGAAAATTGAAACCATAGCAAAGCAAGTAAGCAATGGAACAAGAAAAAAGTGTATATTAACACCACAAATGAACGAGGAAAGGAAATTGATCAAAGGTTGTAGTCTAGGAAGTACCCGAGCCTTGAGATGAAATGTCCCCTAGTACGGGTGATGGTGATAGCACCATTCAAGAAGTTAAACTCGAGTTTCTCATTTGCCCTTATATCATCAGGTAGTATATGTGTTTCACCCAATTCCCTGGCACCTTCAAGGTAAATAACTACATCTACAGGACGGTCTCGATTATATTTAATGCGAAGATCCTCATAGCACATATATTTGTGGTCACCAGATGGAATTACAAATTCAAACTCTAGAAAGTTTCCAGGATCCCGTCGCACTTCCACTTTCATTGCTCTACCAGACGCATTTTCAAATTTAGCGTTTCGTGAAAAAGACTTGGCCATGGAACTACAACACAACAAATGTAAAATAAGCCAGGAAAGTTACTAGTGACCACTTTTAAACTAGGAGCTTTCAAACAAATCATTCAATAACTTCAGACACTTCAACAAAACAATAAGAACTTATCAAAGAAGAAGGGGTTGGTGATACCATCAATATCAATGTTAAAGTTGATAACATCGCCTATCTCATCTTTATAAGTGTATAGTGCATTATTTTCGATGAATGAAAATTTCATTAAAGAAACACGCTACAAAACACTCCAACTTTTAAACAAACTGGATCAAGCTGCAAAATACAGCATACAACAAACACTCCAACTTGCTACAACCAAACTCTAGCCAAAAACAAAATAAATCTGCAGAATCTAAAGCTGTGATACAACAGACTAGATATATTCTGCACAATTCCTGATCTGCAGCACCACAAAACAGAGAAAACTGCATATACACTTGCTACTTCCGCCATTAATCCAGTAAAAACTCCTTAGAAATGACAAAAAAAAAAAAAAAGAAGGGAAAGGGGATCCCCTTCTCAAACCCCTCTTGCCTTCAAAATAGCCCACTAAAGTCCCATTCACAGCCACAGAGAATATGGGATTTGTTATGCATTCTCTGATCCACTCAACGAAACCAGTAGGCACACCAAAACAGGGTAAGCATTTGAATATGAAGTCCCATTCCAAGGAATCATAAGCTTTCATTAAGTCAATCTTCAAAGTACACCGAGCTCTACCCTTTCACTACCTTTTCCTTTATGGTAACATAAACTTTGGATTTAAAAACTGTCTCCGATATTCAAGTATAAAAATGCTTTTCAGAAAAAGATGTAAATTTTCCTGAAAAAGTTACACTGAGCTCTACCTCTTAGGAATATATACAAAAACAAGCTGAAATTCCAGAAGAAGTCAACACTGGGCAAAAATAACAAAAGCAAGGAAGAGAAGAAGAGAAGAGGGATGATAGCTGAATATTCAAAGAAAATGAAGAGATAAGGGATAAATCAAATGGGGTTTACAGCAGGAATACCTGATTCGGTGTTCTTTTCTGAGGAGGTCTTCCTCGAACAGCACCGGAATGCGAGCTCCAAATGTTGGCGCCGAGGGACTCTGTAGTCTTCGCACTGTGGATTCCTCACCAGTTTATACACACATGCATGAGCGTGCATGACAGGTGTCAGTTGGAGGAAGGCCCAGGCGCCAGACGGGAATCCGTGTTTTTTCTTTCTTCATAAAAAAAAAAAATAAAAAATAAAACGCACGTCTTCCTCTATGGTGGCCTCCCAAAACGCCTTAGATGTTGGGCTTAAAGGCCCTCCTGGGCCAGCTGTGGCCTTAGCCGAACCCCAAGCCATCAACATGCAGCCCATTGGATTCACCTGTTTGAGAGACGCCACAGCATCAGGTCCGACGCTTGCAACCGCAGCCGGCACGGTAACCCGGTTGTTGTTCACGGAAGCGGCACCTCCTCCGTCCAGATCCATAGCCGCGCTATCCAGTATCCAAAACCACAAACAATTGACCAGAAATGTCCTCCACTAGGGCCGATGGGGGAAGCACCAGAATGCTTATCGGCAAGAACAAAGGCAACAAGAGGGAGGATCAGGCCGGCTACTTAGGACGCAGATCTAGCCGTAGTAGATATGGGGGGTCAGTGGAAGAGAAATGTGGTTCATGAACAAAGGAGGAACAATCAATCTAAAAATGAACAAAAAGGAAAAATAATGTAGAGAGTAGTAGAAAGTCAACGCAGAATTGAAGCAAACCTTATGCAAGAAATGCCAAAGATGAAAGGAGGAACAATCAATCTCAAAATGCTTATGACTTCATCATTAATGTACAGCATTCTTGCAATTGTTAAAATCTTTACCATTTTTCTTTATTCTAAGCGACTCAGTTGCCTCTTCATTATACCAACAAAAAAAAGGGGTTAAATACAAAAAAATAGTTGCCTCTTCTGCCAAAAAAAAAAAAAAAGTTACAGGATATACATAACGCTAAAAACAAGTTTAGATAGATTAATCCAATCCAAACGAACCTCAAGCACCTCTAAGCAGGTGAAAGT
The DNA here is from genome assembly GCF_965113065.1 of Corylus avellana. Taxonomy (NCBI): domain Eukaryota; kingdom Viridiplantae; phylum Streptophyta; class Magnoliopsida; order Fagales; family Betulaceae; genus Corylus; species Corylus avellana. The sequence goes on along the minus strand of NC_142500.1, from coordinate 4,079,794 downwards.
AGAAGTCATCTGTGAAATACAGCCGATGAAAACCACGGCAAAATCTGATGGATACTACCATCGAAAGTACGAATATCCCTATCAAACATCTAAATAGGCTTCCTAAGAAGCCATGGAGATTTAGATGAAATGCAATAGTGGAAAAAAAAAAAAAAAAAGTTTCCAAAAAGAAACCAAAAAAAGAAAAGAAAAAAATATCCGCTTCACAGATAAAGAGTCTAAAGCCCATCTGGATTGGGTTAAATACTAAGTAACAAAGCCATAGAACATTACAGAAAGTTACATAAAATAATAAGAAAACTCAAAACACAAAAGTTGCGACAGAGTAAGGCTTCGGCAGAAGCTGCATGGCATGCGTGGGACCCACTAGCCGGCGCGTGAGATCCACTCGCAGGAGCTTGTGGTCCACGCCTCGGCGCGTGGCAGTCGAAAGGGGCCACAGAGAGCTTCGCCAGAAAGCTAGAACGCTGATGATGATGGGGGAGAGATGTGTTTCTGGTTAGGGCTGATGGAGAGAAGTTGATCGGATGTTGAAAAATCCAATCTTCCAGCCTACACAAATCCGGCCAACGAAGCGATAGAGGGGATGATCCATTGTGGCGGCTATTTTTTTAGGGTCAGGGATAAATCGTTATAGACGATAGACAAATCTAGAAAAATTTCTAGAGAAAAGTGAGTTCTCTCACAAAGAGAAAATTAAGCTCATAAAGAAAAGGGGGGAAAAACATGAAAATGAGATTGAAAGAGGAGGGAAAGCAGAAGGTTTGCCCTCCTCCTCAAGCAGTTGCAGCTGAGCTTGAGACAGGAAGGAGAAGGGTGCTTTTTTTATTTATTTATTATTATTATTATTGGACTTTCTTTAAAGCTTATTCATGTCCAAAAAATTCAAATAAATTATCGAAGTAAAAAAAAAAAAAAAAGAATATAAAAGACGGAACGAGGATGACTGTCACGATTAAAAAAAAGAGAAAAAATAGTGATAAATTCAATGAATTTATCACTAAATTTTTAGGACTCATATAAGTCTTGACAAAAATTCAATGATGGATTTACTTATTTACTATATAGAGATGAGTAAAAAATAGCTAGACCTCAAAAAATAGAGTGCTTAAATCTGAACAAAATAAATGCCAACTTGAATTACCATTTTTAAATGAAAACTAAAACTATTTATAAATGAGCATAAAACAAAGGAGTAACAATCTACAAATGTGAATGACTTCTTCATTAATGTACAGCTTGCTTGCCATTTTTCTTTAAGGTTAACTACTAAAAAATTCCCTAAGATTCGACATCTTTATTTTTGGCCCTTTAGGGTTTCATTTTTATTACAGGAGGTATCTGTGATTTTCATAAAGACGGAAATGGTATCTCCGTTAAAATTTTGTCCAAAATTTAACGAAATGCCATATCAGCACCAATCAAATGTCGACACGTGTCTTGTAATTAGGTTTTTTTTTTTATTTAAAAAAAATAAAAAGATTAAAAAATATATATTTTTTCAAAAAAAATTTGGGGATGGCCAAGACCATGGAGGTGGCCAGGCCACCCCCATTTGGCCGGATGGGGGTGGCTCGGCCACCCCCTTGGCTACATGGGGTGGTTTGGCCACCCCCAATATCCATTGGGGGTGGTTTCGGCCACTCCCTTGGCACCTTGGGGGTGGCCGATCCACCCCCATCCGGCCAAACAGGGGTGGCCAGGCCACTCCCATGGCCAAAGGGGGTGGCCGAGCCATAGCCACCCCCAATTTTTTTTTTTAAAAATATATATTTTTTAATCTTTTTATTTTTTATTTTTTGAAAATAAAAAAATTAATTACGTGACACGTGTCGACGTTTGATTGGTGCTGATATGACATTTCGTTAAGTTTTGGACGGAATTTGAACGGATGTACCATTTTCGTTTTTATTAAAATCACTGGTACCATTTTCATTTTCCTGTGATAAAAATGAAACCCTAAGGAACAAAAAATAAAGATGTCAAATCCTAAATTTTTTTTAGTATTTAACCATTTTATTTATTTTAAAGGGTCTTGGCCTAGACCAAACTACCGCATACGGCTAAGATTTCTTCCTAAGGGTTTTTTAACCCTAAGAAGGTAATGTAAATTTTTTTTTTCTTAAAAGAATTCCATTAAAAAATCCAGTTGAACTCCCGTCTATTATTTTTTGTTTACCCAAACCCCAGGCCGTCTTCTCTCTCCTTTCACTTGCCCCTCTCTCCCCACCCCCACCGACGCTGCTCTCCCATGAATGCTACCCTCCCCTCCTCTCCCGGCCAAGCATTGCTGCCCACCAGCCAACAATGATGCCGGCCACTGCCCACCACTAACAAGGCTGCCACCCACCATCCGGTGACTTTCTCCGAAAATTAAAGTCAGTAGTTTGTTAGATTTGATGGTGAGGACAATACGATGTTGACGAGGAGTAGAAATCTTAATTCACAAATCTCTTTCCTTTTTTTATTTATTATTATTATTATTTTTTAATCGTGGCTAAATGGCCCAGTTTAGAACCTTTCTTTGACAAAATGACCAATCTTTCTCTCAACATTTAATTGCAGAAATAAAAATTTAGAACTTAATTTCATCTAGGTGGAAAAATTCTATGCCCATTTCATGGACTTGATAACACGATGTGTTTGTTTTTTTTTTTTTTTTTCCATTGGTCTAAATCGATTACATCTACTATGAAAGGACAGTCTTGCTTGGGAAAATTTTAGGGAAAATGGGGGGAGGT